>NC_062200.1:382500-682500 GCF_912470025.1 Vespa velutina | reverse complement strand
GTAATTAAGGATTCCAGATGAGAAGTAGGCCGATCTGAAATTAAAATCAAAAAGCGAAGAGACGAATAAACTTTTATTAAGATCCGATCGTATATATAAAGACCATAGAAATGGAAGAAATTGCAATGAAAGTTATGGAAGATTAAACAAAAGAGTAAAAAGCAAAAAAGGAAAGAGAAAAAGAAGGGTGTATATACGAGGTGGGACGAAAAAGTGTCTTGTTCTACTCGCAAAGAGAATTTCTACCGATGGTAGAGACGAAGAAAGGTGCTCGAGGGTTGGTTTGTAAACTTGCCTGGAAGGGCAGGAAACCTAAAGAGACACCGAAGAAACAGAGTGAACGAAAAAGAGGAAAGAAAAGAGAGGGGGAATGAAAGAAAGAAAGAAAGAAAGAAAGAAGGGGTGCGAAGGGCGAGCCATAGTGGAAACGAGGGTTTTGAAGACCCTCGAATTAAAATGTAAGTTGATATATATATATATATGTGTGTGTGTGTGTGTGTGTGTGTGTGTGACCGTCTTTCTTTCTTCTTCTTTAGTCATCACAAACCTTTCTTTTCTACTTTTCTGCCTTTTCCTGCATAAGAATCTTCACGTGAAAATCAGGAATCACGTTGGTTCTCGACGAAAATGACGAAAATGTAAAGGAAGAGTTTGCTCTACTCAAAAAAAGAAAGAAAAGGACACTCCCAGGAGGAGGTGTTGACGTCTCATTGTTCCGACTTAATTGCCTTTCTCCGTTCATACAGAAATGAAAAATAAAATTAATAAGACGGAACTAGACGGAGTCTGGTTTAAGGTTTTTTTTTTTTTTCTTTCTCTTTCTTCCTGAAACAGGAAAATTCGATCAAAGAGTAAAACCTCGACTCGGTTAATTACAAAATGGTTAGAGATTAATTATACGAACGATCTGAAAAGAGTCTTAGAAAGCTGTCCGGAAATTTCACTGGGAAATCATCATCTCCGGAATAAAGAGACTCTCGAGAGGAACAGGAAAGGAAAAGGAAAGAAGAGAGAAAGGGACAGAAAATAATAAGATCCTTTACTCTTCATTCGTGAAGTTATAACGAGCAGTAAAGAAACGTTTAATCTCCCGATTAGCAAAGCACGAAAAGGATGATCCCGGTAATTACTCCTAAGCGAGTAAAAACGAGCGAGATGGAAAAACAAAAAACAAAAAAAAAAAGAGAGAGAGAGAGAGAGAGAGAGAAAGAAGAAAAAGGGGAAAAAAAAAGAGAGGACAAAAGAGAATCTCGAAATCTCGAAAAATTGTCGATGCCGAACGAAAGGTATGAACCTTCTCGAAAACTCGAATTTTTGCCAGAGGCCAGGCAAGGAACGAAAAAATGCGCGGGTAATAGTAAGAAGGGGAAGGATACGAGGTATATGACACAGGCGTCGACACGTTAATTACGATCCATCATACACACAATCCGTCGTAGCATTGAAGTTGTGGTGCCTGTGGAAAACCACCGATGGATAAATAGATACCTACTTTTCCTTTCTCTTCTCTCTTTTTCTCACTCCGTTTTCCTTCCTCTTTTACACCATGACTACGACGTCGCTTCGCTCTTCTCTCTTTGTCCTCTTCCACGCCTATGTATCGATCGGTGAAACGCTCATAAATCATCCAGAATTTATGAAGAACTTTATAGCAAACGATCTGTATACACGAGAAGAGCGTCTCGTAAAATTTCTTCCTCTCGCTAGTCTTCCTTCTTCACTCACTTCGAAAATCTATTGTTTTCTTCCTTCGTACTTTTCTTCTTGTATCTTTTTTTTTTTTTCCTTTTCTTTTTTTTTTCTCCTCTCCTCACGCGAAGTTCCTCGCACGTTACTTCTGCTCGTAAAAATTTCTTTCAAGTCTGGAAAAAGAAAAATAATATTTCGAGCTCATAACTCCTCTAAAAAAAAAAAAGAAAAGTCTATAAGAAATACCTAATACTAAGGATGGATTTTTAGATACAACGGCTAACGTGCTAAGAAAAATGACCGAAGACTTTAAACGGCGAATTCTAATCCAAAGGAATTCTAACTGCGATATGAGCTCCTACATATATATATTCCGGAAACGTAATCTCGTTTTCGAAAAGAAAAAGAAAAAAAGGAGAAGAAACGATAAAGTGGACGAATAACTGAAAAGTACTCGGAAAACATTTCTACCAATGAACTCGAGATTATACGAGGTATCGTTCGAGAACGATAAGAAAACTTTTCTATCTATTTCTTTCTCTTTCTCTCTCTCTCTCTCTCTCTCTCTCTTCTCTCTTTCTTTTTCGCATAGCAGCCAGAAGGAATTTCCTCGAAACGTGGAAACGTCTTTCGAATCCGTATTGGATTTCAATCATCCTTTAGGAACGTTTTGAAGTTACGATAAATGCCCTAAACGTTTCCCGACTACCTTTGGAATTTCTCAAACACACAAGGGAGAGAGAAAGAGAGAGAGAGAGGGGGGGGGGGGGAGAAAATGGTTCGAAATATTCCGGCAAATCTTGGTAAAACGAAATAAAAAAAACTTCTCTTTGAAAAACTGTCGTAAAATCGATGAATTTTCTTTCACTTTTTTCCTCTCGATCGATCGTTGTCTCAGTTTCCTCGTTTTCATCTTCTTCCCGATCAACGTGGCCCAAAAGTACAAGGACTTTAACGGATGGCCTTATTAACGAGCAGCCGTCGAGTTCCCTCGGGGGTTGAACTTCATTCAACTCGATCCCGAATACCATTTGTAACGAGCACGGGAAAGGTTGAGTGCGAAAGTTGAGAGGGGAAACGGAACCTTGGCGAGATATTGAAAACGAAATTAAAACTGAGAGAGAGAGAGAGAGCTCGTGCAACTAAAAGTACGATAAAGTTCATTTTAAAAAACTCTACGTGGTATCTTACTATTTATCCGTCCGACCGAGATAACGTCTTTCAATCTTTAATAAAAGTAGCTGACCCAGGAGAAATGTCGAAGGTGAGCTAGGAAGATCTCTTAAAAAGATCGTCGTGAATTTTCGTTTATAACGCAAGGACAAGATGAAAATAAGAAATCAAAGTCTAATCTTCGACGGATGGATTCTTTTTTTGTCCCCACGGGAATTAATTGATGCTGTATGTGCCAGAGGAAAACAAAAAAAGAGAGAGAGAAAAAAGAAAATCGTACGATCGACTTTGCCTGTAATAAATAATAAATACAATCTATGCTCGATTAAGGAATCATTTTAAGACTGAAAAATGTTCTTTGGCTAAATGGCTCGTTCGCAAAAGAAAATTTTGCAAGATTTGAAAGTAATTTTGAAAAGGGTCGTCGGAGTCACGTTGCAATTACTCCGAGAGGAAGTTGGAAGAGTTGGAAGAGCGCGGTTTCTCCAAGGGAATAGAGTTGCCACGGATCGGATTAAATTGCGTGCCACCCGGCGGTGGTCAGAAGCTAGGTCGTACGTGTAATTTGTTTCTCAGGGCCGTGTGAATGTTCGCTTATAATGTATGCTCCAAGGTTATACCCCGAGATTGCTATGCCCGCGCATTTCTTCGATTTCATTTCCCACCATTTTCTTCAATTTCTGGACACTTTTCAAGTCATGATAGAACATAAAAAGTAACAAACCCTCCTGGATCTTCGAGTCCCTTTTACGAAGACGTCGTAACTTTATTCGATGTAATTGTTTGCCTTTAAGATTCGTTTCACGATGACAATGTTTCCACGTAAAATTATCGACCGTGTCTACGTCAACTTAACCGTAAGAGATAAGATAGGCGAGCGATAAGGAATATGGAAATAATTAGTCTCTTTTCCCTTAATGCATATCCCTTAACAATTTAAATCGAGGAAAAAAAAAGAAATTAAAAAAGAAAAATAAAAAAAAATTCAAACTCCTATTATGCTCGAACATACACATTTACGTGTCAGCTAACATATAATAAATATGTTTCGAAAGATAATACTTTTGCTATGGAATTTATTATCATCTTCGATTAGATTAGAAAAGATAATCTATGATGTTCACTCCAATTTTCAATTCGACCAATCGCAAAATAAAAGAAAGATATACATGCAGTAAGAGCTAGAAGAAGAGAATCGTAATACGAGTGGAACGTCGTGCAAGTCGACGTTACGAGCACGACTCTACGAGAAACGACATTATCTCAAATTGCACGTATCCTCCGAATGCACGAGCACAATTGCACGAGCTAACCGTCCAAATAGAGTTGCACCATTCATCCTACGTATACAGGGCATACCGAGATCTCGAACAGATATATATACATACACATACACATACATACATATAATATATATATATATATATATATATATATTCTCTCGTCTATCGATATCGAACAAAACATATTAGGGATATGTACACACTTACGAAACATCGTTTCGTAGGTAGTCGGTAAATTTAAAGATCGATTCGATTTAATAGAACGAGACGCTCGTGCTGCGCGCATCGACGAGCTCGAAAAGCACATTTCTAGCATTATTCTCTTTGAATCATGCTAGAGTCATTTTTCGAGTAACTCTCCATCTACAGCACGCGCAAACGACGCGTGCATACACGCATCAGAAAAATCTTGCATTTTTCTCTTCTTATTTTCGTATAAAAAAAGAAAAAGAAACGAATGAAAGAAAAGAAAGAAAGAAAGAAAGAAAGAAAGAAAGAAAGAAAGAGAGAGAGAGAGAGAGAGAGAGAGAAAGGAAAAAAAGAAAAAGACGAGAAAAATCCCGGTCTCTCGGAAGGAAAAATTGAAACGTAGACGAGATGGAAACATTTGGAAGGTACGTCGTTTCTCGATAAAAATAAGAGAAATCCATTTTATTGCGTGCGTCGAATGCGGCCCTGACGTGTAGTAGGATGATGCACTCTGTATATATGTAATATCTCATCGAGTCACGTGTAGATCTGTGTGTGCATGCAAGCTGGAGAATATACAGGGCACCGTGTCGCAAAGAGGGAAGGAGAAAATGAAGGAAACGACGAATTACCGGGAAATGCGATCTGTGCGTCCGAATGATCGCGATACGGAGAGCGGATCGACGAAGTACGACGCACACACAGACACACGCGCGTACACGCGCACCAACAAACACGTTTCTATACAATATTCCCCATTCGTACGCTTGTATGCGTGAACGTGTTCACAGCATAAATAATGGATCGAGTTAAGCTCGAGAGAAGGTAGAAACGTGTCCTTTTCGTTTTCTTTTTCTCTCCATTCAGAAGAATCTCACACACGAATCTCGTTTCTGAAATAGAATGAACTTCCTTTCGAACTGTTTAAAGAAGAATAACGTTGGTAAATTTGGAAAAATCGTCAAACTGAAAAACGAAGTCTGATCGTTCCAAAAACGGTACGAAAGGAAAAAAAAATGGATGAAGGGTGTGTGTGTGAGAGAGAGAGAGAGAAAGAGAGAGAGACGAAACTAAGTTAAAAAAGAAAGAAAAAAAATGAAAAGAAAGAAGAGAAGAAGAGATTCTAAATCCAATCTAAAGCTTTCTTCGATGAAGAAAAAAAAAAGCAAGAGAAAAAGAATGAAAAAGAATGAAAAAGTAAAGATATAAGAAAATAAAGGAAAAGTCGAGAAAAAGCGTGGAAGAAAGTTAACCGATGGAAGAGAAAAGCGATCGGTATTACTGTTACTATTTTTATGCTACTATTTCTGGTAGGTCCAACACACCGAGTGAACTTTGCCTCTTGCCATTTCTGAGATTGGATTCTTATGGAGTATTTCGTATCAATCGTCTTTTCTTTTCAGTGGAACGGGCCGCAGTCGAACGGGTAATGGAGCAAAGACGTCGAGATCCACCTGAGATTCGAACTGGGATTACTCGGCCATCCTTTTTCTCTTTATCTATCTACCTCTCTCTTTCTCTGAGAAAATCGCCTATCGAGAAGAGTATTTTCTTCCTACTCGTCAATTTTCTTTCAAGATCTTTTCTTTCTATTTCACACACATAAACGCATATACAAGGATCTTCGAACACTATCTCTCTCTCTCTCTCTCTCTCTCTCTCTCTCTCTCTCTCTCTCTCTCTCTCTCTCTCTCTCTCTCTCTCTCTCTCTCTCTCGTAGAACACACACACACACACACACACACATATACATACACGTACAACACAACAAACGCGTTTCATCGAGTCTTCTTTCCTCCTTATAAAATTCATTGGATCGTTATTAACTTTGTCCGAGTATCGTTTCCTCTCTTATAGTCTTCGGTGACGTATTTACCAGACGCTCGTAAAATATAGCGTTACATAGCATAACGATTATCGTTTCAAATGTTTTACGCGATAACGCGTAAAAAGTGTTCTCAACTCTCTATTTTCTATTAACCGTACGACTCGATGAGAAATAGAGAAGAGAAGAACGTAAGGAACGTAAAATGTTGAGAACCGAGTAAACTATTATCTTAATTATGCAGGAACAACCGGAGATAAAGTTTTTTTCTCTAAGGCGCGATAGAAAACTATATATATATATATATATGTATATATATGTATATATATATATATATATATAAACGTAACAAAACAGAAACGTAGGGGAAAAGAAAAACTTACGCTTCGTCAAAGTAAACAATCCAGCAGTCTTTTCCAATAAAGTACGCCTTCGCTCTCTTTCTCTACTCCTCTGAAACAGAGAAAAAAAAACAAAGAATAACACGATGAACGCGTAAACATAGAGAAACATACCTAGTTAGACCGCATTGGTGTATGTGTGTATATGTAAGTTCTATATCATTTACTTTATTAGCGCGATAAATATCGGATATGATGAAGGCGATAAAAGGAAAGAAAAAAAAGAAAAAAAAAAAAAAAGAAAAAAGAAAAAGAAAGAGAAAAAAAAGGAAGAAAAAAATATAGGACAAAAATTGTATCTACTTTTTATCTCTTTTATCTAGGCGGTTATCGATAATAAAATAAATTTCCATCGCTTTGTTCTCACGGATATAATAACATTAATAATAATAATAATAATAATAATAATAATAATAATGATAATTGTGTACTCTATGAGAGCGTGATAACAAAAACGTAAAAAGAGGTGAAGGAAGAAGAGGAGAATAAAATCGATAATAAAATATTTTCTCGTACTCTCGTAACACCATTATAGGCAATATTAATAATAGAAATGAAAATAATTCTCTTTTCTCCTCTTAAATAATAAAGAAGAAAACAGAAAAGATGGAACTTTTTCAAGATCTCTCTTTCTGTGTTAGTAGCATGGAACGCAACGATTACAATCGTTTCGTTCGGGCAATAGGAGAGCTTAATACGCGAGCTTACAACGAGCGCGCGTCACCGACTTGGCGCAAAAATAAGCTCGATAATGAAGGAAGGAAGGAAGGAAGGATAGATGGAAGGAAAAAATGAGAGAACGAAAGAAAGAGACAAAAATGTGCTCGGTTTGGGGAGGAAGAGGAAAGAGGGTCGTGGTCGGACTCCTTTCGCGCGACGCCCTGCAAAAAGCAATTTCACTCGAGCCCGATTTAATGATATCGTTCCTCTCCCTTTTATTCCGTTCCATCTCTCTCTCTCTCTCTCTCTCTCTGCCCCTCTTTCTCTAACTCGTATGCTCGAGTACGTTGTCGTGACTTTGCAACAAGCTCGAATTAAAACTTAAAAAAAAGTAAAGAGAGAGAAAAAAAGAGAAGAAAAATTAAAGAGTGCAAAAATGAATGAATGAACGAACGAACGAGCGGACGAATGAATGAGAAGACACGCCTCGGTGAACAATTACGAGGATATCCTTCATAATTCATGACTTTCGAACTCGTATAATTAGCCGGTAGGAATAGAAAAGTTAAGGGATGGGCGATCAAGTGCTCGTTGCCGCTCAACGAGAACAAAATGCTTTTATTATCTCGTAGAGAATTCTAAATCACGGTGGATGATGTACGGTGCACGTTTACTACACACGCGCAAACTACGAACTGAAATACGAGGAAGAACTATAATAAGGCGGATATGAACCGGATAATAGTAGAGGTGAATGGTGCAAGGCAGCTATCGGATAGAGAAGAGAAAAGGCCAGGAAAATCCCTGACAGAATCGTATTTTCAATGGTATTATTGCCTTCGTATCGTTCCTGCTTGTGGCTTGGCTTGGCTCGAATTGCCTGCCTACTACGGAGGACAACAACTACTACCAAACAACAAGTTTCCATAGAAAAGAAAGAAAAAGAAAAAAAAAAAAAAAAAAAAAAAAAAAGAGAAAGAGCTAATACTATAGAGAAAATGTACTCCGCGATGAAGAAGATTCTCTCGATAATTATCGACGCGAAACATTAATAAAAAGATCTTTTACAAGAGGATTTTTAAAAACGTAAATTCTTCGATAAGAAAATACGAAACGTCGGCAGATGTTCGAAGGAGAGCCATGATGAATGATACCATATGAACAGTTTGATGCGATGAATACAAAGTGGATAACGTCATAAAAGACGGACACGAGATAAGCCTATCAATCATCTCCCTTTTATTTCCTAAGAAAACTTTATCGCTTCCTCCCAATGCGAGCGTTTATATATGTACATTTTATATGTATACGAGTCATGTTCACGTTCAAACTTTTTCCACTTAAAGTGTCTCGCACAATTTTTAACTTCCACCATAGAGTTCTGAATAATGAAGAGCACGCTCGATACGTTGCATATAAATTGAATTGTATGTTATGTACCAGACGTCTACCACCAACGACGATATCCTCCTTTCTTTCTTCCTTCCTTCCTCTCCCTCTCTCTCTCTCTCTCTCTCTCTCTCTCTCTTTTAACTTTATCTATCCATCTATCTTTCTCCGAGGTTAACGTTAGTCATATATCTTCCAAACATATTAAAAACAATACATCTTGAAGGATGATAATGTACAGATAAGACGCAAACTGACGTAAAGTAATAAACACATTATAACAATTAATAAGTGATGTCCTCTAAATTAAAAGTAAAACAAAAGAGAAAGTAATAAAATGTATTCTTTCTCCTTGCAGGTGTGATTTTTTACCTAAGAAAGAAAAAAAAAAAAATGAAAAAATAAAAAAAAAGAAAAAAGATAAATAAAAAGAAATTATTAAAGTAGATAAAATAAAGATATTCAATCAGCAATTTTGTTAATTGACGAATTCCTTTTACACGATCTCATTCACGTCGAATTAAGACCCTTGAGAATATCTTATCAATCTTCTCTCTCTCTCTCCCTCTATTACCTAGTTTCCTCGATATCCTGCAACATTATCCTCTCGGAACTTCAATTAAACTTGGTGCTTCGGACGAAGGGCTCCCTTACGAAACAACGAGGCTCGTTGTTTTCGGAAGCTCGACAACGATAAATTATGACTCGGAGAGGCATCCTCCCTCTGATTTACGAGCACCCTCGCCCTCACCGTAGACTTTTATACTCCACGACTCGTGACTACCATCCTCTCCTGACCTCTCTTACCGAGAGAATGGCTTGTGGTTCGTTCCTCTTTTTTTTTTTTTTTTTTTTTTTTTTTTTTTTTCATCTTTCTTTCTTTCTTTCTTCTCTCATTTCGCTGGACAAAAAAGTGCAAGTGTGTGTGTGTGAGAGAGAGAGAGAGAGAGAGAGAAAGGAAGAAGAAGAATATGTAATATTTTCGAGAAGAAACCTACGTATTATAGTCGTAGAGTTTACTTCGATTCTCCCTTTTTCATTTCTTTTCGTTTTTCTTCTTTTCCTCCTCCTCCTTCTCTTTTGCCATTTCTTCCCGTATGGAACGTAGTTTATCGGATAATAAAGCTAAAGGAGAAAGGATCTACGATTATCCGAGGTCGAGGTCGAGTTAGGTACGTTCTCCGAACTGACGCGAAACGATGTCGTTTTTGGCAGAATATAGGAACTTTCTGAATTGCATATCGACGATTCCATTTGATACGTTTTTAAAGGCAATAGAAAGAGAAATGGTGGAATTGTTGTTATTTCTCAAAATCTAGATTAAATAATAGAAAAATATTAATATTTCTCGAGTGTTAGGAATTAAATAAAAATCTGATAACGTTTCTCGCTATAATACTTGTCATTAGATAAACTAAGTAAAATGTTTCGGCTTTTATCAATTACGTAATAAAAATTTATATCTTTCGAAGAATAATAGCACGCTGAAGGTTGAAAAAAAAAAAGAAAATAAAAGGAAGAAAAAAAGGAAGGCAAAGATAAACAAAGAGAAAAAAAAGGAAGTACCTATTTCATTATATTCCACGAAGAGAGTGAGAGAGAGAGAGAGAGAGAGAGTCGCGTGTTTCTTCATACTTAGAATTTAGGTTGCGCGCAGCATCGAGCGATTATGCGATCGAATCCAATTACTTTGCCGGTTCATTAAACTAGCTCTTATATACGAAATATTAAATACTCCGATATATCACTGCTTAGAAAACCCAATATAGAGATAATTGGTCGAAGTTAATTTCTCGGCATTTAAATACAACAAATAAGCTGTTGCCTAGCTACGTTAAAGTGTCATTCGGCGTTTATTATATTGATATTTATTACAATCGAGTCGAACAATTTTGACGTAAATTCCATTCCGTCGAATGGGAATATTTCGAGATCCAATTGAAATACTTATCTGCGCGATATTTTTATATAAATATGTATGAGAAAAAGTGTAAAACAAAAAAGAGATTTTTCCCTTAAACGTTCCTTGCTTTTAATGGATTTGGCTGCAAATAATACACGAGAATAGGAATCACTTTTTATCTGTTCTTCCTTTTCCTCTCTCTCTCTCTCTCTCTCTCTCTCTCTCTCTCTGTCTCTTACTCTCTTTTTCGCAACTATCCCTCGAGCTAAAACCAGACCGATAAAATAGAGGACATCGAAGAGCGTCGCGCACTTACGCGAGAGAGGACCGAATCCATTTTCGTCGATGTCACGAATTTGGACGACGTCCAGGTGGGAAATCGATCGACCTTTGCGAGCATCAATGCCGACGATTTCGTTCCTCCTTTCTTCTCTCATTCGCCCTTCAATTTGGCTGACCAACAGACGTTTAAAACCGAACTCGACGAGTTCGCGAGAATGAGAACGACTAGTACAAAATTGATTTCTAGTTTTTCTGTCCTAAAATTAAATCGTCGATGTAATTTATATAATAGCCATTCTATTATGCATGTCGAAATATAAAAATATCAATATTTGTTTTCTCTTCCTGCCCCCCCCCCGCGCGCTCTCTCTCTCTCTCTCTCTCTCTCTCTCTTTCCCTCCGGAAGAAGTCATCTGCATTTGAAATATCAAAATTGCATACGTGTTCGTGCTTTTTAACGCGTCTTTTGTCAGTGGATTATACCAGAATGAACAGACGAATACGTGGATTATACCCGAGCTTGAAATCCGAAAAATAGAAGGAGATATAGAGAGAAAAAGAGAGAGAGAGAAAGAGAGGAAATGAAAGGAATGTAAGAGCAAAGGGTTGACGAAGGGTCGAGAATTGCATACGGAGACTACTCACAGCACGAGCTGGATTAATTCCCAACCCCCTGAAGCTTTCGTCAGGCCACCCTTGTTCTCTATCTTCTTTCTTTTTCTTCCACATGCATCCTCTTTTTCTCTTTCTATTTCTCGACTCGACAATTTGAAAAATCGTTACTATTAGAAACATACCAAATTGGGAAAAAAATAAATAATATTTAACAACGATTTTTCGATCTAACATAATACAATAACTTTTTATCAAGACACGTAACGTTGTCGATAAATATATGTTCAAAGTATTCTAGTTATACATTTTGCCAGTTTTTTTTTTGTTCTTTTTTCTTTTTTTGTTATTAGCTCTCATTTGGACTCTCGCTCGTTCTATTCGTTTGGAAAAAGTCCAAAAATTAGACGCGCTTTCCGTGGAATATTTTGTGCGCTTTGCAACGTGTTGAACGATGAGAGAAATAGAAATAGATAGACAGAGATAGATAGAGATAGAGAGAGAGAGAGAGAGAAACAGACAACGTTTTCTCCGCGTTTCCTGCTTTTAAGGGTTTCCGTAAAAAAGTAGAACAAAGGACTTATACGTAAGCTCAAACGAGAGTGAAGAAAATCTCGTATTGTTTCCTATCTCATCGAGCTCCTTCTAACTCGGCTGATTTTGGTAATTTTTATAACAACCTGTCCGATGGGTTATTTTCCGACATTGGAGATTTTTAATATTAACGCAACAAAACTTTAACAATATTGTCCAACATTTTCAGACAACAATCACATGCCGAGATATACAAAAAAGTTATACATTTACAAGATTAGGCTAACTAACAAGTCTGGAAAGTTTGCAAGCTTTCGTTGTACGTGTGACACGAAAACCAATGAGCCGTTCGGACGGTACATTAATTAATGGTTAACTCGCTGCACGTTTAACGAGACTTTTAACGTAATGTAGTTAGCAGAGTTATCTTCTCTCTCCCACTTTCTCTTTATCTGTCTCTCTCTCTCTCTCTCAGTAGCACACGTAACATCGAACAAGGTTTGTTCCGAGCGTTAATGTTCCAAAAGTACGGAGAAACTTGTAGGGACTGTTACGAAACAACCCTTCGTTTCGATAATGTCGAGAAATTCTAATGTCTTATTTCAAATTTCAATAATCGGATAGACTCTTTCAAAATTCAAACATTTAATCTAATATTCTGATCTCATCTTCGTCAAGTCTGAAAGCTCGTTAGACGTCGGTGCAAGTTGCGAAATGAAATTTTCCGAGAGACGAATAGAGTGACTCAAACGAGAAGAGAGATAATCCATAGGACGAGACTACGCGTATGCGTTGTGTGTGCCACGCGACCGAGACTGATTATTCAAATTTCCACGCGTCGTTGGCTGCTCTGCGTCTTTATGCAGACGATTATAAATATGCGAGAAGGTCAAACGTCATTGATACTAATTGGTCATGAGGTATTCGACACTTGAACGCGTATACAAACATATAGACATACGTACAGGCAGAGAGAGAGAGAGAGAGAGAGAGAGAGAGAGAGAGAGAGAGAGAGAGAGAGAGAGAGAGAGAGAGAGAGAGAGAGAGAGAGAGAGAGAGCTTTTATTCGAAGCAAAAAATGGTCCATAAACGAATCACGCCATCGTCGTAGTCGTTATCATCGTTGTACCTGGGTCAATAAATTTTCGAAACGAAAACGATTTCACGCGCCTACAATTCTCCCGGCTCGCTGTCGCGGAAATGGCGAAACGATTGCAATTTCCAAGTGATTGATGAGACTTTTAGAGCTAGGCAAACCAAGCTTTGCTATCGTTTCAAAAACTTCTAATTCGTTTAACGGATTATATCGATCGATATCTCTCTTTTTCATGATTTGTGAAATTTTTAATAAAACGACCTTTCGTGACACTTTGATTGCTACGAATGAATTTTACATGTATTCTTATCATTATACCTATCTGTCTGTTGTGTAGGTTCACTCGTAAAAAAGAGAAAAAGAAAAAAGAAAAAAAAAAAAAAATAGAAAAACACGGATAAAATACAGAAGAATTCGATAAGATCTCGTGGCAATCGTCAATTATTTCTAATTAATAATCACAAGCTGCGCAAAATGAACGGTCTCTCATAAATATATATTTATACGTAATTTAAAGCTATGATAGTATTAACAAACGTAGAATATACTAGGAAAGGCACTCAAGGAGAAACATAGCTTCTGCGTAATTTCATCTCAATCCCTCTTTATGCTTTCATTAGGGCATCCTCAGCAAGAATCATAGACGTTATACTACGAGAGATAGAAATAGATAGAGAGAGAGAGGGAGAGAGGCGACTAGGATTGACACGTACCAATGCTCTTGTACTCTAATCACCAAAGTTGTAGCGATGTGATAACGATCCAGCGATTCTGTTTAGAGAGAGAGAGAGAGAGAGAGAGAGAGAGAGAGAGAGAGAGAGAGAGAGAGAGAGAGAGAGAGAGAGAGAGAGAGAGAGAGAGAGAGAGAGAAAGATTAACGCGAAGTAACATTCAAAAGAGCTACGATAAAAGTAAGTCCTACATATGTAACGATACATATATCATGTATATAATACAATGAATAGTGATCAGTGCTGCTAACACATGCATCTTTCCTAATCTATTTGCTCCTCTTCATGCTCTGCAGGACAATGCGCAATTTCGTCATTGCGAATGAATAGACGTAAATCTTTATAAAGATTTATTATCTCTCTTTCTTTATCAGTCCTCTCTCTCTCTCTTTCTCTCTCACTTTTTACCTCTCATTCTCCATATAAATTCAGAAGATAATTCAAACGTGACGAGGAACGACGACGAGATCGATAACCATTCTTTTTGCTGTCAAAAAATCAAAGCCATCAAATAACAAAAGAACAAAAAGGAAAACACGGCAATAACGTGATAAAAAAGGGAGGGAGAGAGAGAGAAACGGAGACGAGTAGATAGAGTGAATGTCACAATTTTGATAGCAACGAGACACGAAAACGCCCGCTCGTAAAACGTACGATAGAGACCGATAGAAAATGTTTAAAGGAATCTCTGTTTTTCGTGTGACAAATACGCTCGTATATTACCGAGAGATAAATTTATATATTCTTATGTATCGGTAAAATTAACTAAGTACTCTTGAACTTTGACAACAAAATTGACAAGTCTCGAGACAATTTTGTCTATGATGATAAAAAAAATTAAACAAAAAAAAAAAAAAAAAAAAAAAAAAAAAAAAAAAAAAAAAAAAAGAAGAGAAAAAGAAGACAATGATGTAGATAATAATAATAATAATACTTTACAAAAGTTCAAAGACCTCGTAGTTAACCGTGCATAATCGTTAATGATTCGCCGGTATATTTTCTCTCTCTGTCTAATGCTTTTTGCTTTGGGGGCGTTGAAATTTACGACAATGTCGGACGATGACTGTCAAGCCGTTGATGACGGGTCAATGGCAGCCTCTCATCATCCACCGACTTATTCCAATAGCTCCCAAGACTATTCTCGATTGCTTTATCTACCAATTAGGCAAACTCTGACCTCGCTTTAAACGACGTCTCGCGTTAATTAATTGATACGAATTCTGACAGGTTTCAGACAACAATAGAATTCGAAAAAAACGACCGAGTGAAGCTATTTATTTTTCAATACCTTTCTTTCGTACCACTTGTGAACGATCCTAATTAATATAGATTATTCCTAATGGATTTACGTTGCCAAAAATTACAAAAAAAAAAAAAAAAAAAAGAAAAAAAAAAAAGAGAAACATAAAAATAAAAAAATCATACTTGTGCATTACGTCCATGAATATTCTTTGCACTTATTATATACGTATCTAAATTTACGATGTATACATAATACAATATACAATATTTTCTCGATGAAATATAAAAGGTTTATATTGCGCAGAAAACGTGGTGTATAGATGTTCCTAACGTTGTAGTCCTCTTCGAAGGTCGATATTCGTTGGATGAAATTCGATTAAAGCCATCGTCTCCCTTCCTCGCCCTCTCTTTTGACTAGAACGCGATATATATCGAAGTTGGTGCTCCGTGTGTCGCTCTATCAAAATCCTCTATCTCTTTCTATCTTCTTGCACGTACTCGATCATTTACTATTTCCTAAACTTTCTACGATCTCTTTACGGTTACCTTCATTCGACTTTAATTATATCGATCGTTCTCAATTAAATTGTTACGGAAAATATTTATTACATCTGGCGAGTGATATTTAACAGAAATCAATAATATAAAAGCAGATAATATATCGCAGTTTTATTTATATTTAATCGAGTCACCTGATACGTTTCCATTAAATATCGACGAAAATAATAATAATAATAATAATGCATAATTATACAAGACGATGAAATATTAAATGTATAGTTATTTTCGAACGGTCGATCGTAGCGTGACTATGCTGACAGGAAAATCGATCTAACTAATTACGGATGATTAACGATTATGTTTGCCATCATTTACGAAAGGAATTTATTTGATAAAACGAATGTAAATGTTATCGCAAAAAGAAAAAAAAAAAAAAAGAAAAGAAAAGAAAAAACCTACGTCGATCGAGATAATGAATGAATTTCACTCGATAAATTCAGAGGAAGAGAGGTCGTCCTTCCTTGATATATCGTTGTTTTCTTTCGCTTAAAGATTTTTAATGGAATGACGTCTAATTGGCCTTCCTGTTTTCATGCGTGTCTAAACGTGCGTCGAACGATTTACGACTTTTGTCTTTATCTCTCCAACGAAGGAAATAATTTAACAAACGTATATACAAATTATTAATACGTACGTACACACATATATATATATATATATATATATATATATATATATATAAATTGATTGTTTTAGAGGAAAAAACAGGGGTAGAAAAAAGGTTATGAAAATAAACAGAGTAGAACCGTAATGGATTTTGCTTCGTTCGGATTCCCTTACGCAGTAAAACAAGGAAACGAGATAAAGTCAAGCAAAGTCCGCGTGTTCGGTTACGTAACACTTACCTTTCTCACTTTCACCACCACGCACAACAAACCCTCGGTTGATCTTGGCTTGCCCACGTGCCGACTCGTCGTTGTTCCCTCTCACTCGCTCATTCTCTTCCTTTGTCCGTCTTTCTCTCTCCCACTATCTCTCTCTCTCTCTCTCTCTCTCTCTCTCACTTCCACTGGAAGCTCTCCTCGGTGAAAGCAGCAGCAGCAGCAACAGCAGCAGCAACAGCAGTAGCCTTGGCCTTTAGCGTCGTACAAAGACTAGTTCTTCCTTGATTCCTCCGCGTGCTGCACTAGAGAATAGAATAGCAAAACGTAGAGACGATCCGACGACAACTGACCTTTTCGAACACTTATATACCATCGAATCCGATAATTCGTCTTTGTATATATATGTATGTATATTTCGGTATCTTAAGAGCTTTTCTAAAAGGTTTTACGTCACGCGAGCGCAAGTTTCACAAAGCACCACGTTGTTATATCGTTTAATAAAACTAATCCTAAAACATGAAATCAAATAAAATATAAACCGTTTGTTTGGAAATAATATGTCTGAAATAGATGTCTACGCATAGCAGAAGAATTACGTTCGTTTCGGATAATGTCACGCGACACACTGGGGAGTCCTCCTCCAAAAAAAAAACGATATCGAAATTTCGATGAGCGCGTAAGCGCTTCCGATATCGACCGCACGAAGTCTCGTCGTAGACTGGCGCACGGCAACCAGCCGGGAGTGGAGCCAAGCACGCTCGTTCACCTTCGCCTCTATTCGGTTCCACTCGGATTAGACTTCGCTTCGCTATTTCTCACTCGACTCAACGGCGCGTATAGAATCGCCGCGCCCGATTGGTCACGGCGCCGGCGCCGTCTCAACGACGATTGGTCCGTCAGATTATTTCGGATTGCTCGCGGGTAAACGTATCTTTGAATTAAACGCGATTCTCTCTTATATTAATAAATAAACAATATCTGTGTCAATTGAGAGGAACGGTGAGTTCGTTGACTTGTTTTCTCCATCGAAATTCTATCTCATTTCAACTTATTATTATAATATCTTTTTACGAATATTTATCTTCTTCCGATTGATTATAACATTTCAAATACATACGTACGTATCATCCTTTTTCCTATAGATTAATGAAAAGGGAATCTTTTTTTATTGACGTGAAATCGATTGTTACGCTATTATTGAATGTCGATATGCATGCACATGTGCATAAGTACGCGCTCACAAACACATGGACAGAGAGAGAGAGAGAGAGAGAGAGAGAGAGAGAGAGAGAGAGAGAGAGAGAGAAACATTACAATCCATGTAAATCCATGTCCGAGCCACTCTTGATTACAATTCTTTATATTCTTTTTTTTCTCGATAAAATGCATCGTTTTACGATTCGTTAAACGCATTGGAAAATTTACGGATACATATCGGAAAATTTAGAGTTTTTGCATTTACCGTTAATCGCGCATGAGCTCTTTCGAAGGAAATATATCAATTGAAAATTGTGAAAAGATGAAAAACAAGAGAAAAATAGAAAAATATCGAATATGCGTTGCATATATTGTACTGGCAATATTCCAGATGAGAGGTACTTGTCCGCATCCCAAGAGAAACCGCCTAGTAAAATCCTGTTTCATATCAGTCTTCCATTTTACTCTACTACGATGATATTGCGAGAGCTGCTTCTGAACTTCTCTTGGAGCGTCTCTCTTTCTCTCTTATTATATAGTAGCTATGGAAGATATACAAGAAAAAAAAAAAAAAAATAATAATAATAATAAAAAGAAGAAAAAGAAAGAAAATAGAGCAAGAGAAGAAGGAAGAAAAAGAAGTAGAAAGAAAAAAGATGCTCGAGAGAGAAAGATCGGAAGAAACAAGATTGGAAATGTTTCTAAAGAACAAGAACGTAGGACGAAATCTACGAGATAGGAGAGGTGAACATTTTGGAAAAAGTAAAGGAGACGCAGTGTTTCGTGGGAAAAAGAGAAAGAAAGAAAGAAAAAGGAATTAAAGAGACCGGAGATAACGGTCTGACCCGAATATAAACGCTAAAAAGTAAAGTTATCCTCTTAAAGCCGCTATTCTCGATCCGCGTAATACAGCGGATTTATAAATATTAAAGAGATTAAAAAAAGGATTGACGCGTTCCTTCAAATACGTCTTATCAATGGATATAATACGCTTGATTACATTTTGTAAACAAAAGCCAGACTGTTTATTTCTCTTTATGATTCTCAAATTACGGAGTTAAATGAGCGGAAATTTATTTTATAAAAATAATACGGTCTTTGTTTAAAACATTCAGCCTAAAAATTGGCAACTAGCGATATACGATAATACTCGTTAATTAAAAATGCACAAATTTAAAAAAATAATTTCTAACGTTTTGCGATAATGAATGATCTTATACGTTACGTCGTCTCATTATAAAAATATCAATGAATTGCAAAAAAGAAAAATAATAGAGTATCATTTAAAATAAAATGAATTTGACTTTGAAATTTCACCCACCACTCAACTTGCAAAAAACGCATTGCACGCTAGATATTCCAATTTTCCAAGATAAACGGGACGTCCTGTATTTCTACATATAATTACACAGACTGATACGGGTAAAGCGCTAAAACTTTACATGGAACCGCCTTATATACGTGTGTGTGTGTGTGTGTGTGTATATATATATATATATATGTACATAAGATTTGACGTCACCGCAAGTTCGTTTCATGTAATGAGATTCATTAAAATTTCGACGTAACATTTCCTTGTCACGACGGGAACCAATAAACGCTCTGATATTTCCGTGGCAGATGCTTCAACGTTTCTCAGTAGCACGTAGAAGCGGTAACGGCAGCAACAGCAATAGCAGCAGCACGTTGAGAATTTCTAGCCCGTTAACGTGCAGACAACCGCGAACTGATCTCAACGATGGTTACTCTTCATCCCCCTTTCTTTCTTGTATTATCTCGTCAACGTCGTCAAGTTTTCTAAATAGATTATCGTCATTTTTCATAAATCTCATTGTTCTCGAAGGAGGATAAACCGATTGATTAGTAAAGATTGCATTCGGTTAACATTGAAAACGAAGGTATAATTAATATCCAGCGTATGTCTACGTGACAAAGGTGTATTAGATCTTCGTACTGCTCCTTTCTATCTAGTACAATGTATACACACTCTCTTTCCCTCCTTCTCCCTCTCTCTCTCTCTCTCTCTCTCTCTCTCTCTCTCTTTCTGTAACATTCACAAAGTCTCGTGAGAACGTTCACGTGCGTTGGACGACTTTGTTCCAGGATGAATACCTTTTAGTTTTGCTCGCGTAGGCGTACAGACATAGCTGCTTGGTGTGAAAGGAGAAAGATAATACGTATA
Source organism: Vespa velutina (assembly GCF_912470025.1). NCBI lineage: Eukaryota > Metazoa > Arthropoda > Insecta > Hymenoptera > Vespidae > Vespa > Vespa velutina. The sequence goes on along the minus strand of NC_062200.1, from coordinate 662,727 downwards.
TGTATGTGTGTCCATGTATGTTTGAGCAAGAGAAAGAGATAGGTAGATAGATAAAGAGAAATGGTGGATGTTGGAGAGCATCTTCCTTCCTCGAGGCATATGGGATGCATTAGAGTAGTTCGCGAGTGCATGTCGCATCACCCTTCTCTCTTACCTTCACCCCTTATCCTAGAAAACAATGATATCCGACATCCGCCACTTTGAATCAAGCTGTTGAGACCGGTTACTTCCGGTGCCCTTCTCTCTCTCTTTCTCGGCTACTCATCGTAAAACTAAAACTTGCCCAAAAGTTTTGTAATGGCTGTTCGTTGTTGGAATAACGTAATTAAAGTTTCGAAGAGACCAAATCGAGAAGGGTAAAGGAAACGCTCGAGTTTAAGAGGAAATTCACAGGTAAATATGTCTGCTTGCTCGTCATCATCATCATCATCATCATCATCATCATCATCTTCGTCTTCTTATTCTTCTTGTTCATCGTTGCCATAACTTTGTTTCGTTCTGTGAAATTAACGACTATGTGGCATTCCCATTCTCGTAGTTTATTTTTTATGTTTCGTTACAAATTCAAACTACCTCTTATACGAAGAAACTCGACGCTCTTTTCATTCATTTCTAAATTACACCGGACTCGTAACTATTATACGTATATCTCTTTGTACGGATTCTTTCAAAGGACTTGACTTCCGAAAGGGATGTTAAAAATACGTTAAAAGAACATGGACGGGAATAAAGAAACACGTTCAGTGACATGAGAAAAGGAGGAAAAGGAGGAGCAAGAGTTACGAGACGAATGCCGAGGCTATTGAAACTCGTAGAAACACCGAGGAGACGAAAAGAAAGATACGGAGAAGATGAGAAGAAGAAGAAAAAGAGAAAAGGAAGGTGAGTGAACGAGAACGTAGGCAAATGCAAAAGAGAAAAGGCACGACACTTGGAGAGAAGCCATGGCAATTAGTGCTATATAATGGATGAAGAGAAGTTAATGTCTTAGAATTAGCAAAGAACGACTGAGAATTATGGTACTTTTATAATATTTTCTGGATAAAACGTCATGCTAATTCGTGTACGTTACACCATCTCAGTTCGTTGGACTTCGAAGGCACGAAATTTCGAGAGAAACGCTTCGATTCCCGGCAAACGAATGAACCGATAAAAAAGAAAAGAAAACAAAAAATATATATATATATATGTATATATATATGTATATATATATATATATATGTATATAGGCATGTACTCCCCCTTGACTTCCTTCTCTTTGGCCTTTAGCCACCCCACATCTCATTCTTTTCCTAGTTACCTCCTTTAGGTGCTGACGAGGTGTCTTGGAGGAGTGCCAATTTACACCCACGACTTCTTACGATGTCTTCAAGAAATTCTAACAAAAATAATCCCGCTATCTCATCCTTTGATCCCACAGTCGCAAAGTAAGTCCGATTTGTTAAGGGTTGGGACGATTATTTAAATTAAATATCCTCGTGATCGTGCTAATAAAGCAAGCTCGTTTTCTCGAATAAGCGAATCAAGTGCTGACTCGACGATCTCTCGAACAAAAAACTCTTTCTACTTTTCACGGATTAAGCAAAGAGAAACGAGCGGAAACATCGGGGAATACGTAAAAATCTTTTGACTTATTCGACAGTGAACGTAAAAAAACTTGACTCGTTTCCGCATGAAAACCATTTACAATTAACCAAAGCTTTTCTACGATTCTCGGCGCGCATTCGCCGGCGCGAAACGTGACATGGAGCTCGAGAGTACCATTCCCAGATCCATTTCCAGGCTCGCATGAGAAACGATTCGTGTCTGGCGAAGGAAACGAGCGATTTGTTAATACCCTGATGAACGCCGCGAGTTAAACCGCGAACGATAAAAGCCGTGCTACGAACCAACGAGCGTTCTAATCCAGGAGATGCATCACCCTACGGATACTAGCGAACAATTTAGAAAAAATTCGATTAATCCAACAAGCTCTAGGAAGTCGTATCTCTTCTTTTCAAGTAGCAACTTGCCTATCTTATAGTAAACCTATCTTGTAGTAATAAAAGTCTATAGATACATATGTATATATATATATATATATATATACATATATATATATGTATGTATATATATGTACACACGCGTATATATAAGCGCGCAAGCACGCACATCAAATACCGTTAATTCATTAGCCATTTTATCATTTTGTTGTCGAACACATAGTCGAAAGGTATATTTTTCATCAAAATTTCACAAACACTTTATCATAGAATTTTAGTAAGAAACACGACTACACTTTATTATTATACGTTCGTTATTTGAAATAAATCTTTCGGATGGATATATCCCGTCGAGGAAAATTCAAATACATAGACACCATTGGGTTAGAGTGGAATGCGTAGGTCCCGACCACAAGCAAACGCGTGTCGTCCGGCTTTCGCGTCCGAAATCAACGATTATGGGCGTGCAGCACAGGAGGTGCCGCCATTTCCCACAGAAGGGGTGTACCGATGTGGTCGTAGAGGAGGTGGAGATAGAACTGGTGCTATGTGGTAGAGTAGAAGCCGATGTAAGCCCGGAATCAACGATCGCCTGACATTATAGCCTCTACCACCTACCCATGTTCATAATTTATATTAAAGCGTGCGCCGACTTGCCGTAATAGCGCCATTAAGGAAGGACCAAGACCTTAACGTAACTTCACCCTTTCGAGAATAGACATCCTCGTAAATGTCTCCTTACGTTTCTACAAATACTCTATAAGACGGCTATTTTCTTTAACTAACTTCATTAACGATACTTTTATCTAACTGCATTCGCGTCTACAAATAATATGGATAAACATCGAAGTACAAGTAATTTAACCATTTCGCCAAGTTTTATTCATTTTCTTCAAAACGTTCATTGTCAAGGCTAGTAAAATACTATCCATTGATCACGCATTACGAGACTTTGAAGGAGAGTATTCGTATAATAAACGTCTTGTTCAAAGTTAGTACTTAACGATTTTTATTTAAAAGCTAACGGGGGCGAACGAATATATTCGTAGAGACCAACGAAGAGAGAACACGGTGCAACGCTTTTGCTAATTTCTAAAGGTAAATCCCCCAAGAGTGCCTAGGGACTAACTTTTCCATGATGCGAGAACGTGTTTGAGAAAGAGTGGAAGAAAAGAAATGAAAGTTGGAAATGGAAAGAAAGGAAGAAAAAGGGATTTGAAATGGCAAGAGACGAGGATGGAAAGAGAGGGTGGTCTCGTGGAAAAGTAAAATGCATTTGACAAATTCAAATGACTCGACGGGATAGGGTGTGCGCTCTCAAGTGGCAAATTAACTTGGAATCTTACAACTGTGGAGGCTCATCTTTTAGACTAGAACGACGTTCTAACTTGGACCGTGGCTCTTTCTCTCTCTTTGCCCTTCTTAACATTCATTCGTAAGTTTTCTTTGAAAATAACTAGGATGCATTAGGATCGAGACGTCGAATAATTGACATTGCATAAAAAAAAAACACTTTTCTAGCTCCTTTGTTCCTTTTTATCGACTACTAATACAACGTTTTAGTTTAGTTAGCAATTTTGGAAATAACTGTAGCATATCGAAACGATAGTGGATATGTAACTCGATCGGAATAAAGCTTTCCGGATGGGCCACGAAAGAAAATAAAAGTGGATTATATGGAAAGATCGAGAAAAAGGAGATGAGAGATATTCGTGGCAGATACTTTTCTTTATTTTTCGCATTTTCCTGTTATTCTTATGGAATAGCAGAGAAAATATATTCCGTAATATGCGCGATACGAGCTTCGGCCCCGAGTCACAGATTTTCTTCGGCTTAGACGATAGCGATGTATCAACATCCGCGCACTTAAGCAACCCGGATGAAAAAATATTAACTTTTGCTATTTATTTTTCAAACATATTTTTCTTATCTTACCGATAAAATGTATCAACGAACGACAATGCTGATCATTTGGAAAATGAGATAAAAAAGAAAAAAAAAATGATTTTCTTACGAAGCTTTGATCTTCCACTTCGATTTACGCATTCGAGATGGAAGAACCAAAGGAAAAAGAGAGAAAAACAAAAAAAAACAAAAAAAAAAAAGAAAGAATGTTAACTACGATCTTTCGTACATTTTACGTAATAAATAATTAATGCTAAATGTGCTAAGTTGCTTATTCGTTGGATAAACAAGAACGCGCATACGCATTAATCACGGCCGAGAGAAATATGATGTTGCGGAGCGGAATTTGAAATTTTTATCGTGTCGTTTAAAATGTTAGAAAAAAAAAAAAAAAAAGAAAAGAACAAGAAGAAAAAAGAGAATATGATGTAACGCCGAACGATAACAAGTTTAACACTTATTCAAAGCTCCGAAGAAACGAAGTTCCGTCCGTTCGCATATCGGAATAAAAATGGAAGGAATCTCGAGGTCAAGGGTAAAATCAATCCTTCATACCTTTCGTCTTTCTTTCGTTTCGATAGGTACGCTGACTTACTCTCAATTACGCAAAATGGTTTTACCAGAACGGTTAGTCACTCGCATTGACACAACGATTTTTACGAAATCGAGTAAAGGAAACGAAAAAAAAAAAAAAAATAGAAAGAAAGAAAAACACGTCGATCTTTCTTTGCGGTTTCGTTATCGGAGAAAGGTGTAAAATTTTGTGTTACGACATGGCTATTGCAGTCTCGCAAAATAAACTTGAGTAATGATCAACGCGATCGATAAAACGGATGCATAAAATTGGTCTCGCATTAAACTATCATCGTCTTGACGTTAAATAATTCACATTAAAAAAAAGAGAGAGAGAGAGAGAGAGATAATCGCGACATTTCTCATTTAATCGAGTTGCCAATTTTCTTAATTTCCATACTTTGACAAAAAGAAAGGGTACGAAGGCACGTTGTTGTAAAACGAATCTTTAGCCAGGGTATCGATTAGACGTTAAAGCAAGTAGAGTATTCCGTAGGTAATTCACGGGATACTCGAACACACTGTTAATTCATGTATAATGGATTCGACTTTGCACGAAGCGAGCGTATTTACACCGTCTCGCACTATAAAAGCAATTGGCGCAACAAGCTTCGCGTTCACGCATATATATATATATATATATATATATATATATATATATATATATATATATATAAAACATATATATGCATAGCACCCAACACAAAAACGCACACACGTTTATTTATGCGGATAATTAATGAAGGCCGACGTCGTGAGTTCGCTTCTTTTTAGTTGCACTGCTTCCGATCGGCTCGTACATCTTGCTTTCGAACAATGCACGTCCTCCCTCCTGCCTCCCGCCATCGTGGTAAAGCTTTTGCCACGAACGATGCAAGCCAGAATTACCGGTAAACGAGGCATTACTTACTCTCACGGCGGACGCTTTGATTATATTAAATTAATTCATCGCCGATCGTGACCCTTCAAGAATCTCTTCGCTAATTATGTCCATATTTACGTTTTACGGCTTAATCGCTCCCTCCTATCTTCCACATTTGGTTAACTTTTTATATCGATGATTATCTTCCTCTAAGAGAATGATTCGCATGGTATAACATGTCGAGTTTTATCGAGATCTCGTTTTTATTGTAAAAGGAAACAATTCTATCGAGAAAACGTTTGGTACGAAGTAGAACGGAGAAAAACAAAAGGAACGTTTTTAAAAAGCAAATATGTCGCTTGCATAATATCTTATATAACGTTATTGCATACGCATTTGACATGTTCTAATTGATATATGTACGTATTAATGAATAATCCGAGTCGTCTTATAAACGATTATATATATATATATATATATTATATATATAAGTGTATAGAGATATACGTGTACGTGTGCGTACAAGTATATGAGATCAACGATAGGAAATAAAATATTCGTAGCATATGATTTCTCACCTTCTTATCTGAAAAATGTACGGCGATCGTTCTCGATTTATTAAGTCTAAATGTTTTCCAAGATCTATCACTTTTACGAAGTGACGATAGCTCGTTCGTTTCCTGTAACAAAGATAACGAAAACGATTGAGAGTTGTATATCACGTACGCAGAGAGCATCGAAATAAGAAATATAACGGCTGAGATATAAAACGTAATGCATTAACAATTTTTCATCGGCATAATGTTTTTCAAGAATTAATGTTATAAGACGATTAAATGTTTTCTCGATTCGATTTGAGTTATTATTCGCGTATGCGAAAATTTTCTGTAACAACGTAATTACAACGTTGCAACCATGGTTATTTTCAGCTTTTACGCTTCGCAACACAATTAGCACGACGCCTTATTGTGCAGAGCGTCTTCGTTTACTTTTTTGTGAACGACTTGGATGGACAATGACTCGATTGTGCAGTAGTGTATGCAAAACCAAGGACACCCCTACTCGTTCCTAGACCTAATCGGCCCACCAATCCTTTTCTTTATCTTTCTCTCTCTCTCTCTCTCTCTCTCTCTCTCTCTTTACCTTTCCTTTTGTAAACACGCTCACAAAAGGTGAGCGTGGTTATCATACAATAAACGTATTGTTTAGTACGATAATATACGAAATGCATACAAATATATTTTCTAATAAGACTTGGCCGATTTAACAGGTAACAATTGCGTTCGATTGGATCGCGACGTACAATAGGTTACAAAAGTTTTCATCACAATTAATCTATAATTGCCATCAATATATATCATTGAAAATTATTGAAATAATTTGATTAATACAAGTTACCTACATGCTAGCACAACGAATACGTGTATAAAAATATAATAAAAACTTTTTCAATGTTAATTTATCGAAGAGAAAAATTTGTTGCTTCCATCATGGCGTCCTTTCCAAATAACGGTTACTTTGCGGCGAATTTCATATCGCAGTTACCATGGAAACGTACTCAGGATCGTATTAATAGAAAGAACCGAAAAGGGGTATTCACTCTACACACCCCCTTCGCCGATCGTTCAGGACCGTATTCTTAAAAAGAGCCAAAAGGGGCACCTTCGATTCGTTCTTTTTTCTTTTCTTTTTTTTTCCTATAACCAGGCGATACATTACGCGCTTTATATCGAAAGATCATAGACATTTTCAAACCGATTGCATTGCGATCGATGTCCTCCAATGTCATTGCCTTGTGTTTTGATAACGATTAATGAAAATAAAAACAAGTGACCGAACAATAAGGAACAACCAATTTCTTAATTAAGAATCGTAAAGAGTAATCTAAGAAAAAAAAAAAAGAAAAAAAGAACACTTACGAGAAACTAGAAATATCGGGCAACTAGAGGATTCCTCGGCGTTTACCGAATCGCGCAACGTTCTCGACTGATTCTCCTTTGCGTCGAACAGTTCTACGAAACGAACATTTCACTTTTTCCAATGATTATTTTCAATGAAGGACGAACAAACGAATATTCATGTTGCGAACACTTGTCGACAGAACGTTCAATGTCTATCAACAACAATGCGTAACTTTGAACGGTCGTATAAGCAGCTGTAAACAATGGACTAACCGGCGAACCACGTGACTTTCTTACCAAGGTCTCGTCGCGAAAAACCGTTAAGAAGAGAGGGACGGAGAGGGGGGGCAGTAGAGAGAGAGAGAGAGAGAGAGAGAGAGAGAGAGAGAGAGAGAGAGAAGCTTTACAAGTAAAAAGAAGGAAGACGAACTAATCGAAAAGGAAAGAATGCTTCAATTTCATTGGGAAAGTTGATTAAATCGTACGGTAAAGCGGGGTGATCCTCTTCTTCTCCTTCTTCCACCTCCTTTCTGCTTCGGTGAATCTCGCGATGACGAGAACGTCGAGGACACCCGGCGAGAAGCGATAAGATCGAACGATCCTTCGTAGAAATGTTAAGAGTCTCTTCCTCGAGATATTGCGGACTCGAGGCAATACGAAAAACAATGACACAGGGATCCCCGAACACGGAGATCTTTGACGCGGACATCCTCGCCGTCGGACGATCGTAGGCGCCGAGTAAAGCTACGACGACAGTGCCGCCAAGCGACCGTCGACGAAACCTCTTGCGACTTGCTCCTTGGACTCGATTCTACGATAGTAGGAGTAATTCCTGGGGCGGGGGGAGGGGGAAGCTTGAGAAAAAGCGACGGTCCTGCCATCAGCGGTACTCCGGAGAAACGAAACGCGGGAATACGAACGATTTAAACGTAATCGTTATAACTCGCACAAATTATAACTCTATCTTTAAGAGATTATTTTTAATCGACCTCTTCTCGTCGATCTTTCAAATTTTCACACTTTGTGTTTTCATCGCGAACGTCGTTATAAACTATGCGATTGACAATCGAACGTGAGGCAATTACGAATAATTGTGACTGATAAACGATTAACTGTACCTCTCTCTCTCTCTCTCTCTCTCTCTAGAATTACCACGAGACCCAACGTAATTAATATTGGATACATTCGTCGATTTATATCGGTGCTATTCGTCAAATAGCCTAAGCGGAGTAATACAGGAATCTTCTTTATTCGATAATAGTACCGACGGATATTTCGAGCTATCCTAAGTGAATTATGAGTATTCCTCGATCTATGACTAACGAAATATCTCTCTCGAAATTTCTGGCTTTATTGCATATACTTTTACGGTTTTGAAAGCTTCGAAGAAACTCGTGGAATTGTGAAAGCTAAATAATATACGAAATAAAAGTGTCGTCAAAAGTGTACCAAAGGTTGAGAAAGAAGAAGCGCCGAGAATACGCCGTACGATAAATAACCTTAATTCGAGTGTCCTTACCTCACGGTCGTTTGTTCTCCTCTCGTTCGCGAGAGGATAATTTTTGTAGAAATTTTACTCGAGTCTTATGTTTTTACTTTGACGCAACAAATTTTATTATTCATATGGCTTATAAAATCGATCATCACGAATTCGTACGTAGAAATGGCATAATTTGGAAAAATGTATGATACCTATGTGCGACGACTTACCAAATATAAATGTATATGTATATTCTTCTCTCTTTTCGTTTCTGACAAAAAAAAAAAGAAAAAAAAGAAAAAGAAAAAAAAAAAAAGAAAAAAAAGAAAAGAAAAAAAGAAAAAATGTGCGAAAATGCGAGAGAAACACTGGCCGCGACGTGCACTTCTCATCCATTATTACAGCGAGACTTACCCGAGCGAGAATTCGTTCCACTTTTCCACCTTTTCGTTTCCCTCTTAATTTCCTCCGAGAAGCACTTTTCTCTTTCGTAAGTAACGGCCTTCGGATAAACGTGACTCGCTCGGAGAATCCTCTTTTCTCTCATTTCCATTCTCTTACCTGTCCGATAATATCCCCCGTGGAGCAAAACAGTAAAAGAGGGAGAGAGAGAGAGAGAGAGAGAGAGACAGAAAGAGAAAAGTAAAAAATAAAAAAAGAGAAACGAAAGAACTAGTTTCTAAGCTGTCTCAAAGTGCGAAGAGTAATGACTTTTTTTTCCGCTTGCTGAAAGACGACATGCACTTAATTACCTGGACATAATTGCGCCCAACTTTTTTTTTCTCGCATCGTATAGTAACTAATTTACTGATTAAAGAGGAGAGAAAGAGAGAAATAAAGAGAAATAGTGTGCATCGAAAATAAAAAAGAAAAAAAGTACTCGAATCGTTTAAGAGAGAGAGAGAGAGAGAGAGAGAGAGAAAAGTGGAACGCGAGATCGCTAAGGCACAATACGTCTTCGGGGTTGAAAAGCTGCAGGACCAGCAAAGACGATTAATCCTCGAGCGATCGCGACATTTTTGGATCTAGGGCATCTCTCGAGTGCCAGCCTACTACGCTTGATAGTTGCATAAAAGTATAAAAACCAGCACACTTTATACATATCCAAAGAGCTAAGAGTTCTTATATGTATTTTTCAACCCACGTCCCTCATCTATTCTCTTATTTTCAAACTCCATTACTTTCCTCCCTATATACGTTCTAATAATGTATTCACTGTATATGCACTTATTGTTTAATAAATAACAAATATTATCGATAAAATTACCTTGACATAAATTTACGCTAGAGAAGAAAAGTACAGACAATCTCGATTAACTTTCATCGTTCTTCGGTCCTTTTTACGTCCAATAATTTCATTAAGAAAAGCAATATTGCAAGATGCGCATTATAAATAAATAATTTGTTTCGATTTCTTTCGCCATCTAACGTAGGATAAAGGAACTCGTACGTTCAATTAAATGGGTAAAGAAATAAAATTCGGATCGATAACGATACGTGAAGGTATTAGCGCTTGTTAGACCGTGCCGACAGATGGCAGCACAGTTTTGTTCCTAAATAATTTATTTAAAAATTAAATTGCGCGCGTACATATACGTACGTACATACGTACTTATATAGAGGATTAAGAAGACGAACTCCTCTTTAATAGACGAGTCTCATGTATTAACATACAAACGTGAGAGGATGAGATAAAATATTCGTCCTATGAAAGATATGTATACGTGTATTTCGATTATGCATCCTTCGCTAACATTTAATGGGATCTCGTGGGATAGCACGATAGGATAAAGCAACGAATAAAACATGATGTACCATTTTCGCTCGATCAATTTCAACGTCAGCTACGCAGTCGGACAGAGGAATAATCTGTTTTAATTAGTGTCTCTAAGAGAATTGCAATATATAAGAATATAGAAACGTATTATAACGAGACGATTATTAGAAAATGATATTGATTAGGCCTGTAAACGTTACTTAAATATATAAAATTAAACATTTCGAATATAACAGCGGCACGTTTCATACTCGAAATTTGTTTTAAAACGAGATAAACGACGCATATAATCTACGACAAGTACTTTCAACGTTTAGCTTAACGTTTTAAACGATTGTCGACGTAATAAAAATCGATTTTCCCTAATTTTGCTAAACGTTAATTATTTTCTCTATCTCGCTTGGTCTATAAAGAAAGTAGAAAAAAAAAAAAAAAAAAAAAAAAGAAAGAAAAGGATTAACGCGAGCAACGATTGATGAGTATAATCTGTATAAGCCATAGTTTAATCTAGCGATACATAATATCGAGTGATATGATTCACATAACGACGTATAAAGCTAATTTATATCTATTCGAATGTTACCAGCGATATTTAAACGTACTGCTATTAAATAGACGTAATAGAGACGTATATATCCTATAACGCATATATCAACACATTTATCTAACATGTAACGAACGCCTATTTCGAAGACTAAATACAGTGGCTTTCGTTTTCTCATCTTGCCGTCAAAATTTATAATAGCTATATGTGTAGATGCGTACGTATCATTAAACGGAATTACATATTTCCTTCCAATGCGCGTTATGGAAAAGGAACAATTTTTACTCTCTTGTTAAAATTCTTATAACTTGCGATATGCATACAGAACAACCTTGTATTAAAATCGTTAACCTACCTTCTTACATACACTTGGAAAGTTCGATTAACGTCGTTCCTTTCGTATCTGGTTTTAAAAGATTGATTACGGCCGATAGACCGATATTAAAACATATTTTCAAAGAAATGAACTCGATTCGTTTGAAATGTAAAAAAATGTAAACGTCTAAGAAAATTCAATGGCAGGATTTTTTTCTTTCGTAACCAGTCCTAATCGAAAACGCGTTATTCTTGTTGGTCCTGTCAAAAGCTTTTCTAATGTGTGTGTGTGTGCTTTGCGTGTGCGTGCGTGCGTGCGTGCGTGTATGCACGTACCTGTGTGATACATATATATATATATATATATATATATATATATATATATATATATATATATACCATCATGACCGAAAATCCATCGGACGATCGTTTCCCGTAATCTCTACGTACGAAATGGAATAGAATAAAAGGATACGTGGTATACTCGATAAAAACCTTATCACACGGAGAAAAAAGGAAAGAGGAGACATCTCTTTCGATCGGCAGGTCATTTTTCGAGGCAGGTCCAAGTAAAAAAATGATGATCTCTTCGATGATCTATTTTCTCCTAGAGGAGAAAGAGGTTTCGTTTTCCGTCGAACGGTTTAAAAATCGATCCAACGATCGATTCGCTCTAATCCCTTTCCCATATATATTGCGTGTCACATTTTAAAATCACATTTACTCTCCTCCTCGGCGAGCTTGATATTAGTCTAAGGATTAGTTTTCTTCGTTTGGCCGCTATTCGACAGATGCTTCCAGAGACCCGTGATTAATGGCACGTCTCTGAAGCTGTCAGCCGCAGGCTATGTCTGCTACGAGCACATTAGATCGACGGATCTGGATTCTCCCCAAGCGTTTTGCATCTTGAATCCTGTCGATGGCCTCGGTACTACGTGATGAGACGGCGTGGACGTGCTCGTGTGTCTCAGTGTGGTCATGGGAATACTATTGGCCGAATTCTTTTGCGATCTCTTGCTATCCGAACTCGATTCTTCCTCGAAGCTTACCTGAAAAAAATGCCCTTCGATATTATTATCAGAGGTAGACCGAAAGGAGGGAGTTTTTCTTTTTTTCTTTTTCCATTCGAATAAAACCCGCCCTTATGCATGGATCTGTAATTATCCGTAAAGATGATATTAATTTATTAACAGAGAGGTTTTATTTCTTTACGTTTATCGATTAGCTCTAATCAATTATTCATATATTAATTTCCACACTTTCAACAACAATATTTCAACAATAATGAGGATTAACAATGCTCCGTTATCTCATTTGCAATGGGTTCCAAAATAAGATTATTTAACGCAACGAGATTAAACGTGAATCGATTTTCTGACAAAAATATCAAAGGTATAAAAATAACTTTACCCTGGGGATGTTGCGGAATTGAAGTATACAAGGCAAATGACTACATACATATACATATACATATGTATAATATGTAGATATATATACATACATGTACATATATATATATATATATATATATATACATATTCGTTCATACCGCACGTGTTTGCATACGATTCGCGTGTGAAAAGCTCGTCGATTGGTTCAACGATTCGAGGATTCGTTCAAAGAGATTCAAGCTGGTACGCTCACCCATGAATTCCCCGCCGGCTTAGGATCGTTCGAGAGATCAATTAAAAGGTTCTTTTGACCTTCATTGATGGTATGACGTTGTTGACCGTTCTGCTTGTTTTGTTGAATCATCTTCGCCGACGTCTTCGTCTCGTTGCAATCCTTTTTTTCATTTGTTTCTGCAAGCCAAACGAAAAAGGGGACGCGTTTAATTAATAACAAAAAAAAATGAGTTTACGGGAAGGAAATGACACGTCGTTTGTATCGGCGCGACGTAACTTCCGTTAGTCGATTTATCATCCAGCGGGTAGCGTTATATCGTCTTTAAGTAATAACGGCGAATTCTGATTACGTGGTACTTGTTATAGCTTCGTAGTTTCCCGCTGTACTAACTGCATCGTCATTAATTATCGATGCTGCACCGATTTATTTACCATACAACAGAGAGAGCTCGAACGCGCGTGCACGTTTCTCTGTATATACATTTATACATATATATATATATATATATATATATATATATATATATATATATATATATGCATGCGCCTATTACATTGCCCATACGTGTACGTAGGTGCGTTCGAAGAGGAGATTTAAAAATGCCCCGAGCATTGCAACTGTATCGACGATAGTACTCAACGCAAGTTAACATGATATTTCCAACGTTAAATATGATTATACGGTTGACGTGCACATACCAAATATTACATTACTATCCTCCTGTTTTCCAGCGTTTCTCTCTCTCTCTCTCTCTCTCTTTCTTTTCTCTTTTTCTTGTCATTCTTTTCACTTTTCTTTTTTTTTTCATCGCAAGAAAATATGCAAATTTGATGAAACATTCGTTAAAGGCATTACACAATTAACAAGCTCGTATCTATTCGATTATGAAACGTTAATTATGCGTTTGAAGAATTTTTAAGTTGGCTGCATTTTTTCGATCGAATAACTTCCATTGGAAATTCCGTGCTGCATCGATTTTTTTATTCTAGATCAAACTAGTAGACACCGAGTAACAACTACTCGATTGCTTATATATATCTGTCTGTGTATCTATGCGTACATAAATCGAGTGTACAGCCGGCAGAAATTTAATTACCAACCGTTTTTCTCATCCGTCAAAGTAGACCCTTTATCTTGAGCATGATGAATCCTCGGATCAGCCTGTGACAATTGCCAAGCTTCGTAAGCGGTATTGAATGCCTGGGCCACCGTCAATGTCACCGTTTGCGCCATTTTTCTCTTTGGACAGAGAAACGCGTGACATTCCATCGTCTCATTTAGATTCGTCGCGATGAATGCAAACACATGATCATGGGTTGCGTCGGCCGAGCAATAAGAGATCCTGCCAAAAAGAATATATTATTGTCTCGTTACAAACACGTAACGCAGTGAGCAAAAGTTTAATTACAAAGGGGTAAAGGTGATATAAGATAATAAAACGATATTGCATTGCCATTGAGAGGTATCGCGTTATCGTAATCGTGTATCAGTAAGACAATTCGTGTCAATCTATACTATAGAGATTTGCGTTTAGCATCGTTAAGGCAAATTTCCTAGGCTATACCCAGATATACTCTGCTCCGAATATAATCTTCCAATTATTCCGCGGGAGAGAGTATGGCGAATCTGCGATCGATGTATATTTCGTCAAAGAGACGGGACACATTGCTATCGGATTTCGACTTGGCTTTTTTATTCTTTACGAAATAACGGCGCTCTCTCTCTCTCTCTCTCTCTCTCTCTCTCTCTATCTCTCTATCCCTATTACTCGTTCCTTCTCGATTCATTTATTGTTCGAACAACGAGGACAAAAGCGAGAGAGAGAGAGAGAGAGAGAGAGAGAATGAGGGGAGAGGGAAGGAAGAAATTTATCTCCGAGATCCGATTTAAAAAAAGGGCTAATTCATTCCAAGGGGTCGATGGAGGGAAAAACAAATAAGGAATCAAGATGAACTTGACAGATGTAAAAAGAGGAGATGGAAAATGAAAGAGAAATTCTATGCGACAGCGGGAAAGATAAAATTGTCTTTGGGAGATGTAAACATCTGTGACGTTAATTAATGACGAGATTAATTAACAAAGTCATATATACCTGTATATCGATACTTGTAGCTGATCTTCCTCCGTGGCCAAATCAGTCATTCTGATACCTCTTAAGCTCACAGCCAAAGACACCCTTTGTAACTTTTTACCGCTCGCCTTTGCCTGGTACATAGAAAGAAAGAAAAAAAAAAAAAAAAAAAAAAAAAAAAAGAAGAAAAAAGAAATGGGTCATTCGCAGTTCAACTATATTTTATTTCTGGTGAAACAGAAATTCATTATATCACAAAAATCCATATAAATAAAACGTATCGTATATTTGTCGTATATTGCTAATGGCATTTTTAAAGAAATAGCTTTTAAATAATGGAGAGTCGAAGTGGAAAATGTTTCGCGTTTCATTCATGACGATTGGTCGTGGCCATTAAACGAAAGAAAGAAGGCATTAGACTAATATCGTTCAGTGAAATTAAATCTCCTCGACGAATTCTTTTTTTTTCGTTTTTATTTTGTTTTTCTAAAAGATACGTAACAAATAAATATAATCTCGTTAAAGTTCTTAACTATTATAACCAACGATATACATATTTTATATTTTCAGAGTCAAAATTGAGTTATATTTCGCGAATGCTTCGGCAACTCGGGATAGTTTATTTGAAATCCACTTAACAAGTTTCTCTCTGGGCAAAATTCGATGTAATGGTTAATACCCGATAATACCAATAGCTAACTAATCCTTCCAATTGCATTATTTTGCCGTGGCAACCCTCGCACGCGGCAGCAGCGTGAGATAAACTCGGCAAACTTCCTGATAAGCATAACTTCGAGATAGAAATTTGCATGCCTTCGTGAAACGATACGATTACGACGGTGTGTATCGGCAAATCCTAAACTCTGTTACTCTCTCTCTCTCTCTCTCTCTCTCTCTCTCTCTGTTAACGCTACTAGCTTATCAATGCAACTGAATTAACTGAAATCCGAGAAACAGCAGCGTTACGATGTTCCTTCCGTATCAACCTTGTTTTCCTGCTCGTTATCGTTCTTAGTTTTCGAGTAATAAAAGGAAAGAATGAAAATAACCGTTTCAAGTAATGTATGCTACATTTTCACGTGCAACACGTCTCTTGCTTCTCGTTGTTTCGTTTCCCCTTTCTTCCCTTTTATCGTAGTAAACCAACGGAATTGTAAGCTCCCGTTATCGGGCCATTTCTTACCGAGCTATATTTTCCTGCTAAACGAACAAAAATCCTCCTCCTCTCTTAACAAAAATCTACCCTTTCTGAGAGAGACAGAGAGAGAGAGAGAAAGAGAATTTCTTTCACGACGAATTTTGAACGACAAAATTGGATAGTATCTATCCTTCCCTTCCTTTCCTTTCCTTTTCTTTTTCTCTCTTTATCGATTAGGATCTCGATAGAAGAAGATATCATCTCTCTGAGAACGACAGGATTGTTCGAAAAGAAATATGAATTCTTCCCCGTTCTTCCCCTATCGAAGTGAAAAACGAGGATACAATTGAATAATATGCAGATAGAATGGGGGAGTATACGTGAAAAAAGTACGACGCAAAGAAATTTGACCGATCGTAATTGACTTTGTGAACTCAAAACTTTATATACCTATCTTTATATAAATTTGAAGAAATTCTTTTTCCATCTATTATACGCACGAACAACTAGATTTAACGTTCCTTCTTTGCAATAACAAAAGATCGACCTCTACTATTACTCTCCATCCGTCCGTCTATTTTTTAATTACAGCCTATAATCCTCGACGAGCGGCAGGGAATTTGCGCTTACTCGAGCGTACCCCCACCCTTTGAGAAGGATATTTATACGAGTAGGGAACACGAGGTAAAGCTGGATTTTCAACGGCAAGCCGTTTATATGTGTGTGCGCGCGCATATGTGTGTGTGTGTGTGTGTGTGTATATGTAGGTGGCTTTTTTTTCATCTTTGGTCCGACGTTCGTTATGAGATAAATTAAAGTCTTCGTTCCATTGTTTCAGTCCGTTCTACATTTTCCTAGAAAGGAAATTAAACTTTCTTTCCTTTTCGTTTATTTTTAGGCGCAACCGTAAAGGGTACGTTCTCGACATTGTTTCTAGTCTTTAACGAGCATTATCCTATGTATGAAGTTATGTAAGCGTCAGCAGTATCGTCGCCGGATGTCCGCAGCTTGAGGTAAATTACGAGGACGATCGTAAATCACTTTGTGCGAGATCGATGACGGCATTCCTAAAGCGAGAGGGGTGAGAGAGAGAGAGAGAGGGAGAGAGAGAGGGAGGGAGGGAGGATAGAGAAAATGTCTAATGAATCGTAATGAATTATCGTGCCAAAAGTGCAACGCTCTCCTGCCAGATCTACAAGACAAATTGCTTTGATCATTAGTGTGCAAGATTAAGAGTAAATCAGAGAGGGAGGAAGATGGAGAGTAGTAGTACTCGACTACCGATGTCCTTTAATTAAAATTGCAAGATGTTTCGAGTCCAATGGTACATAGGTTGAATCAAACGATCGATGATTAGTCGAGGTATACATATATATATATATATATATATATATATATATATATATATATACACGTATATATTGTAAGTATGTACGGCGCCTGTATACGTGAAACGTACCATGGTAATGACCGTCTTTATGGCTTCAGCCGTGGCCTCCTCGCTCGATGGCGTCTCGACGAGGGTGCTGCCCAAATATTTGAGGGTGAACCTGGCCTCCGATGCATCCTCGGATTCCTCGTGTGTTGAAGCTGCTGTGCCGCCACTCTCCACGCATTCGCGACTGTTCGCCAGGGCCCATTCCTCGCATAGTTCTGAAAGTTTCAGTTCATTTTCCATTTTACTAAAGCATTCCTGTACTTTTTTACGTTTGTCCTTTTAATCGGTCAAAATATCTATGAGCTGCCTTCTATCAATTTATGTCATATTATATATCAAAGCAAATGAGTTAAAGATAACATTTTGTTCTTTCTCCTTTGTTTTCTTACCGAACACTCTCTTTCTCAACTTTCCCTCTAGAATAGACTTTTTCTCTAACGTCGGATTTAAAAGTCATCTTCTGTACGCGACAAACTACGATCCTATCGGAAACTTTATATCGTGTTTCTTTGAGGTACTACGTATCCCTCTTCTTTCGGAGTTATCGGTTACCCTCGTGAGTATCGATAAACAATGTCATACTTCTTGATGGCTGAGAAAGCCATACTTTCTTGTCTTTTCTGTCTTTTTTCATTTTCTGTCTTTTCTTTCATTTTTTAAAAGAGTTGCAAAGGAAGAATGATAGAAAGAGATAAGAAGTGTCAGTATCGTTATCGCACATTCAACGGAGGTACACGCGTTATTTTCACGTCGCGTGCATAGAATTCGCTTTGCATTCGTGTCCTTTTTCCCGAGCTAAAGAGACTCGACTTTTCTCCCTTTTCTCTTTATCCCTTTTAGTCAAGTAATTGCGCGTCGTCTAATTTTCTTTTTTTACTTTTTACCATATATCAGAACGCTCCAATTAAGCTAGTCTCACCTTTTGCTCGTAATCGTGGTCGTAATTAGAAGGCGAGCGGTCGGACGAGCAACTCGTTTTCGAATTTCGACCGACAGTTCGTCGACGTTTCAAATATTTTCTTTACGGTCAATTTTTATTAAAACGACGAGATGGAACGAGATGCGCGAGTTGAGAGCGGCCGGATTCGAAATTGATCGAACGTGGGACGTCATCGTTGGTACGAGCGGCTCGTAACGGAAAGGACCATTTGTAACGATTTGTCAACGAGCACTTCCTGCTCTCTTCTACGTCACGATCTATCAATCTTTTCCGAAAAACCAACGGATCTCGGCGATGACGATGTTTTTTGTGCCCGAAAATTTCATGTACGCTTCCCCGTCTCTCTCTCTCTCTCTCTCTCTCTCTCTCTCTCTCTCTCTCTCTCTCTCTCCAAAATTCACCAAATTTCCATACGTTCACGAATTTTCCTACGATCCTTCACGCTTTATTTTTTTGTTGCTTCATTTATTTCGACGACATCCTTCAACGTCACTTTATTTCCGTTTATATGGCAAAGTCGTACATTTCCGCGTCTACCAACGAAAATATATTCCGAAACGCGTGCCATAGCTATTCGTCCTAGGAGTAAACGGTCCGCTTGGGAAATACCATCAAAGATATAAACGACGATGGACCGACCGTAGAATCCCTATAGAGGAACGTAAGGAGTTAAAAAAAGTACAAGGACGAATTTTTCTGTCTGCCTCTCTCTCTCTCTCTCTGTTTGTTTTTAATCGGAATTATAATTCAATTTAGAAAGATTTTAACTGTTTTATGCTGAACGTTTAACCCTCTATTGATTCCTCATAAATATTCCGTTTGAATCATTCCACTTTACGAGCTTCAAATTCAAAATGGAATCGCGTTTCCAGGCAACGAGTTAAAGAGAGCGAATGAAAAGAGAAAGAAAAGAAAGACAAGGAGGGGTCAAAAAAAAAAGAAAAAAAAAAGAATAAAAACAAAAAAATTGCGATGTCACATCTCGCAAAGAAGAAAATAAAAAGAGATCCGTCAGGATCACATGCTAATTCTCGCCATCAATCGTAGGAATATTGATCAGTTACTTATTCAGGAAAAATATGTTCCTGACGGAGCATTTGTTTCCTCGACCGAAATCTCCTTCGATCTCATTCGTGCGAAATAAATCGGTGATTTTCTTGTTAAGTACGCGGAGCACGAGCTCCGTAGAATAATGTCCAATAAAACTCGAGCCAGAGCCTCCTCCATCGACGGATATAAAAATTCTGCAAACTTCCTCGTAAGACATTCGCTCGATTTCCGATGGAATAAATCACAGCCTTCGTTCTATTCTAAGAAAATGAATAAGGGAGGAAGAGAGAAGAAAGTTTCTTAGAGAGCCCGAAGGTGCTCGAAGAGTACACACGAAAGCACTGCTAAAGCTCACGACTAGTGCTTTCTCTAACCCGTTCTCTACTCTTCTCGAGTAGACTCACACCAGAAGTAGCAGCAGCAGCAGTAGCAGCAGCAGCAGTAATTACGACGGCAAGCGACGCTGCGTGACGAAAAAAATTAGCAATGCCGGAAATTAAAGCGGAATCTCTCTCTCTCTCTCTCTCTCTCTCTCTCTCAACTTTAAAATCGTGAGCACTTAACTTGTACCACTTGCAGTGCTCAGAATGCTCGGAATTTATCGTTTCGCTGAGATCCTAGTCTAGAAAATACTAATTAAATATAGTTACGAAAAAATGAATAAAAAATAGAGAGAAAGAGAGCGGATTGAAGAATATTGAGTTGGTCGGAAGGAATTACGATGCATTCCATATAATCTTATCGCAAAGATTCTCCTCCTTTCAAGGACTCAACAAATAACCTGGAACATTCGACACGATGTCGCGCAGGAATATTCGCTCAACATAAATCCTACAAATCCTCCCCCGATTCGAGGGGCTATTCAAGGAATCCGAAGCTCGTCCCAAGTTTATTCCTCGTGTAAGCTCGAGCGCTCGCGAATAATCAAATCGAAGGCGGAAATAAAAAAGAAGGTCGTTCCAAGTTGGAAGAATTTTCATCGGAGTGAGGAAAGGAAGAAAAGCCGCAGGAGACTCTTGAAATTCAGTGACTTTCGAGGGCTTGGACGAAGGAGAGAGAGAGAGAGAGAGAGAGAGAGAGAGACAGACGGACAGATAGACAGAGAGAGAGAGAGAGAGAGAGAGAGAGAGAGAAGGATGCGAGGGGAGGGAGAGAAGCTGGATCGAAAGAGAACCACGAAATCGAGTTAGGTGAAAAATGGCGAATCACGATTCTCCGTTAGCTCGACCGACGAGTGGCGAACCGCAAATTAAATCTTCGTTGGTGCCTTTTACCGCAGCCTTCATGAACGCTCGCTGCACACACCACCGATTTTATTTTCTTTCTTTTTCTTCTCAACCAGCTCGAAGGATCTCTACCTCTTTCTCTCCCTTCTTACCGAACCTATACTTTAGTTCGAGAGAGAAATCTCGATTCTCTCTCGGTATTTTTCTCAGAAAAAATTGCTGGTTCGTGAGCGAGAAAGATATTTTAAAAGGCGAATCTTTATTCGGGACCACGCGTAAACGCAATTCCAAATGTATCCCGTTCAAAATATTACTTAGAAATTCTTCAATACCGTTTCAAAATTATCGAAAGAATAATAACAATCGTCTTTTCCAATTCAAATAGAAAAAATCCTCTTGTATATTCGCTTTTCACGTCGATTCACAAACTTTATGCAAATATTTGTTATCGTGCCTGAGCACAGGCAACATTCCATACACCGCCGTCGGTAACACTTTATGCAAGCGTAATCTATTAAAATCACAATTTTGTAAGACCTTTTATTTATATTATTATATACGTACGAAAAACATTGCTTACCGATAGAGATTTAAAACAATTCCCGTTAAATAGATGGCGTTCGCAAACCACATTATCGACGTATTGTGTGTAAAGCGTTGTCTATCTCCGGGCGCGATAAAAAGAAAATCTTTTTTAAATAGTTACAGTAAATCGATAAATAAACGTTACAAAGTAGACCCCAGCCAATAGCTAATAGATAAAAATAATTATACCAAAGATATAAAAAGTACTCATCCAATGAAAACGATTATCGATATCCACGGAATCTGGACATTTGGTTTACGGTAGAACAATCTTTGGGTTGTTGCCAAAATAGTGTGGAACAATTCGTGCCGCAAAAGGGATAACAGCAGATCGGTTTCAGGTAGAACGTTCGTTCTTCATCGATCCACGCCCGAATTCCCAATGCGCTTCGGTCCATATAACAACGCCATAACGCATATTGTGTATCGTTGATATCCCGCTTCGGGTGGGTGTACGCCCGTCAAACGTTCGCGATCGATCGTTCTTAATTAGCTCGTCTGCTGCACGAGTTACTAATTTACAAACAAAGCTAATCACAGCGTATCGAGCGACTTGTTGATTCTTAAACGTTACCGTTTAATTCGATCAACGAAACCTTTACGAGCGACGTCATCGTAAGGCGAAAAAATATCGGAAAAGGAAAAAAAGAAAAGGAAAGAAAAGAAAAGACAAAGAAAATGCAAATTGCATCGGGAATATATAAATAGAAGCGTTGACGTTTCCTTCTCGCTCTTGTACACAATATCTTGGTCTGTCGGTCGGTCGGTCGGTCGGTCGGTCGGTCGGTCGGTCGGTCGGTCGGTCGGTCGCTCGCTCGCTCGCTCGCTCGCTATCTAACGTAACATTTCTATCCGGAGAAAAAGAAAGAGAGATTCGTATAAAAGATATTTATCCTAACAATAGAAACGCTACGGCGATATTGCTGCATATACTTTTATCGTTTCTTCCTTCGAATCGACGATACATTTCCTATCTTTTCTTGCTCGCTATTGATTATTCTTTTCAAAGGAAAACGGTTTTGCATATATTGAGAAAATTCTCTTTAGATATCCATTTTATTTCCTTCACTCCGGTTTCCCTTCTCTTTCGAAATCCTTCCTTCTTTATCGTTTAAAACCAATCGTTGAAATCAATCCAGAATCATTTTCTCATTCCATTCTCATTCCATTTTTCCGAACCGTTCACCGTCATTCGTCGTAGTCCGACGGTGGGAACAACCATCGCGGGAATAGCCGATTGGTAATTCATATATAAACGGGTGAACGCGCAAACAATAGCACCGTAGTGCAATCGGTAGAATTGATTCGTGGAAATTGCCTTCGAATTAGGCCCTACCGCTCACTTAACGCGATTGTTTATTTCTATTGCAGGTCGGTCCCTCGCCACCAGGCCAGCCGCTAACATATTTATGGACTACCGAGCGCGAGGCAAATGGAGGAGAAAATTTGTCGGAGGGTTCGCTCTAGAAATAAGAAGAAAAATATCCGATGAAACGAGCTTCCCCCTTTTTACGTATTAATGTCTTTATACGTTTAAACGAATAATCGTTTTATCCTTGTTCGAGCACGCAAAAGGATAAACTTTTCGAGCTATCCGATTCGCTCGGGATAGATACCCGATTTGGATGGATTTCGAGGAGACGCTTCGAGTACTTTTGTGACAGGATTCGGAAGTAAGGTATAAAGCAAGGACATGTCCCCGAAGGTTCTACATTCCGAAAATGGAAGGAAGAAAAGGACGTATCTTTCGGAAGACGTCGGATCTTCCAGAGCAGCACTCGAGAAAACTGTCGAGCCCTCCGGGACTTGCAAATTCTTCTGCCACAAAAATCCTTTATCCAGCCGCCCCTGCTCTACTCTCCTTACGCCTTTTTTACTTATTTCTTTTTATAGATATGTAACTGACAACAACATTTCGAGAGGTCCAGAAGAAAAATACTTTATTATTTTCTCATTCGATTTCGAAGAGAATACGTACGAGAACGTTGATATTTCGACGCAGAGCTGAACTAGCCGAACCGAACTAGCATACTAACATTGCTACCTCGAAAGGGTTCTCTTTATTCCCTGCGTTAAATTCGCGAGCGTGATATAAAGGCGCTCGAGCTCACGATCCGTACACAAGACCAGCACACATTTTCCGTCTGTCGTAAAATATTCATGGCTTTTCCCACCTCGTAACCTTAAGCTCGTTTCGCGTACATCCGGATCCAATCTAGTAGCTATACTATATATCCCTTTTCACTAGTTATTCATACTTTCGCCAGTTATTTATATCTATATTACCATTGCAAAATTCATCTATTTTTGTCGTTTCCTTTTTTCTCTCCTCGATCTAGACCTACTATCCGATGCATCGAGAATAACGAATGAAATCGCGAGTGAAACTTTTTTTCCTCGAAAGAAGAGAAAAGAAGTGGAATGAAGTTTTTCGAAAGAAACCCTTGATTAAAAAGTTTTTACCATCTGCTCGTCTATGTATATGGGAGATACGACGATATCGTAGCGTAGGAAAAGCTACCTATTTCGAAGCTGCGAACGAGAACTTTCCTTTCCCGTTCTGATTCTCATTGTCTTCGCGATACCTTAATCTCCACCAGGTCTTTCCTTTCTCCTTCTGTTTTACGAGGTTATTATGCAAAAAAGAATAGCGGACGGTTACTTGGCTCCTGCAAGGGACGGAACAAAAGCCAAGAACGACTGGGAAACCGATGCGCAGGGCAGTGCTCGTGACCACTTTCTCTCTTTCTCTCTTACTCTCGCATCAGAGAAAGAGGAAAAAGGGACACACTGTGCAAAAGTTTTTAAACTCCCGTTAGTGAGCCGACTAATTGCATTCATACTGTCGAGAAAAAAAGAGAGACGCTTTTCGGCGAATAATTAAAAAATCCTGGCCTCGTCCGTGAGCTCGCGTTTCTAACAGCGAGCGGAGCGAGAGAGAGGTTCTCACGAGTTTTTCTTTTTTCTTCTTCTTCCAATGAAAATAAAAACGAAACAAAAAAAAAAAAAAAAAAAAAAAGAAAAAAAAAAAAGAAGAAAAGAGAGAGGAAAAAAGAATTATTTTCCAGTAGTCTCGTTTCATTATCACATTATTTCCTTTGGAGAAGAGCCCGAGAGAGCACGTCGATTACTTTCTGTTCCTATCAAGGAGGATAAAGAAGAAGAATCGAGAAAGGGGTGAGAGGATCGTCTGGAAGGATACAAAGCAATTTCTTTTTCCCTTCTCTCACGAGAACCTAGAGAACTACTCTCCTTCCCCTGTCTCCCGTCAATTTTTCCTTTTTTTCCCTCTCCCTAGAACATCACCTTCGATCTCGTTCTTCCTCATCGTCCACAGAAGAAATTGTATCAATCTTTCTCGTACTTCAAGGAGGAAAGAAAAAAAGGAGAAAAAGGACGAATCGAAGTCGAAACGTTGCTGTGTTAACTTTGCCCTTTCTCGTTCCGCGATTCATTAAAAGAAATACACTCGAAATCGAAGCCAATTTAAATGCACGAGCCATTTATCGTTCGGTCATTAATCTTTCCTCAATAAAATTTCTCGATCGTGTTATGAGATTTTTACTTTTCATATTTGAAATCTAATTGGCCGTGGAATAAAATTTAATCATCCGATGAGTTGCAACGCAATGAAAGTCAATTAAAAGGCCCACTCTCCCTCTCCCTTTACTCTTTTCCGCAATCCCTTTCTTCTTTTTATTCTATCTTTTTTCTATCGTACACGATACATTGGCAAAACAAAAAGAAAAATAAAGAGAGAAGGAGGAAGTGCTCCGATCGGAAATAGAACTCTATTTTTTCTATTCCTTATTTTTCTTTTTTAGCGATTCGAAAAAGCTAGCCAGATTTGGAGATTTGGCTCGTTCTTCGTTTCCACGTTTTCTCTACCTCGAAATCCCTATTTCCTTCGAATTTCTCTCTCTCTCTCTCTCTCTCTCTCTACTTTTATCCATTTTTATTTCCTCTCTTCAAGCCGAGGACCGACGTCGTTTCTGTTCGAGTGTGTAAAAAGAGAAAAAACGTATGCTCCTCTGTCTGTCTGTCTGTCTGTCTGTCTGTCTCTCCCTCTATTTTTCGTGTCTTCTCGAACTCACACTTTGGCTCGCCGGAGTTAACTCCACGTCTACTCTTCGGGCAGCTTTTATCCACGGTGAAAGCACGGATCGACGTGGGAGGATTCGAACGATATGCTCTCCTCTCACGCTTTTCGGCCCTTTATTCCGACTATTACCGACAACCTTTAGGACTCTTTTAACGTTATTTTTCAACGATCACGAATAAAGCTAGGAGAGCGGAAAGACGAAGGCGACGACGACGCCGACAAAGAAATCTTGGACACTCCTCTTCTATCCACTTCAATCTGTCCTTTCTTTGTATATCAAAGAGAAAGAGAAAAAGAGAGCTAGAGAAAAATGAATATCGTCTCGTCGGTATCGACCGTTCGTTGATATACGAGTTTGAAGTACGCACGATATAAGTACACGATCGCGG
The DNA here is from genome assembly GCF_912470025.1 of Vespa velutina. NCBI lineage: Eukaryota > Metazoa > Arthropoda > Insecta > Hymenoptera > Vespidae > Vespa > Vespa velutina. The sequence goes on along the minus strand of NC_062200.1, from coordinate 636,823 downwards.
TACTCTCCGCTAGCGAGTGGTTATGCCAAGTTGAACTTGCGAGCACGTCTGAGTGCACGAATGCGATACTCGACGATAGCGGAAACAACTTAGCCCGAGAAAATGAATCTTCGCGGATGCTAAAAAAATACGAGTATCTTCTACGAGTAGAGAGTGATCATTTTATCTTAAGCATATCAAATTACAGAATTTGGTGTTTGCTAATATCTTTAGAGCGATTACATCAACGCTGAAAGATCCGGAAATAGTACCCAAGAGCGCGATGACGAATTTAATCCTCCTACTCGAGCACTTGTCGTCGCGACAACGATGATTTGGGAAAATTATACGTCTACCTCGTTAAATCTCTCTACGCGTATAAGAAGCCACCACCGTTCGCTTAGATTCTCTAATGGGAATAATAAATGCTTCCGCATTCGTTCGTCTATTCTCATATCGTCGTTCCAGGAACAATACGAGCGAAGATTAACGAGATTCGCTTTCGGTGACCATTGAAATTCAACATCTATAGAGAATTTTAAAAGAACGCGTTTCTTCGATAGATAGACGATAACTAGCTTGTCCTTCGTCGAGCACAAGCAGGAACCTACCTCCTTAATTACATCTTAATGCCTCCTGAGAGGAAAAAGAGAGAGAGAGAGAGAGAGAGAGAGAGAGAGAGAGAGAGAGAGAGGGAGGGAGGGAGAGAGATAGTCTGAGAGAAGAAGGAAGAGAGAAGCGAGACACAGCTGTGAGAAAGGAGCGATCCTTCGAGCTGCGGTCCCAGGAATTTTCCAGGACCGTTTCCCCGGTAACATCCCATGGATCTTCGATCTCGGCCTCTTGCTCCGGTTCTCTTGTTTTCTCGCTTACCCTCTCCCCTTGGTTTCTACGTCGTCTTATTATCTATGCTCGGAGCAGACGTTACTGCGATTGGAGAACGAACGAGTAGATACCGTGTGTAATTTGGACGAAACTAATTCGAGGATAGCTCTCGCATAGAAGAGGAAAGGAGAAGAAGAATAACCTGCGGCCAACCCCCCGCCCACCACCCTTTCTATTTCTCTCTCACTCGATTCGTTCTCCACTCCCAAGCAACCGGCCCGGAAGAGAACGATGGCAAAATCCTATTACGATGAACGGATTACTCCGAAGAGGCGGTGGTCGCATCGATCTCGAGAGACGCTTATCGTGTGTGCAACGTTCGTCACGACAATCTTCCTTCTCTCACTTTTTTCGCGGCCTTTCTCCTCTTTCCCCAACAACTTGACTTTTCACCTTACTTTACGAAATCAAAAAGTTCTGTTTCGCGGTCGAACGATCTATACGTAGGTATATAGATACGCGGTGGCATTCACAAAATTTCGCGAAAACTTTCCTTCCCTCCTTCGTTCCTCTCTCTCTCTCTCTCTCTCTCTCTCTCTCTCTCTCCACAACATTTTCCATCTCTGATCACTTAAACTTCAACTTGGCTTCAACGGGAAACGAAAAGTTTACAACGACGTTTGTTTAAATGAAATCTTTTTCCTTCGACCGAGCCAACTTCGAGCCAGGTGGATAAAGTCTGGAACGAGCGAGCTGCGATTTCATTTCTTTTCTCTCTATTTTTCAACCAGCAAAAACTAGATGCCTTCTCGTTCAATTATACTTTACACGACCGTAGCGCGAAGTAACTTTGCAATTAGTAGTCGTAGAAAGTCATTCGAGAAATACGTTGTCGTAATCGACCTACTACCATTCTACACCACGGACTACTACCTTCATTGTTAATCAAGAGTACACAATGAGAATTAATAATAATTTTCGAGAAACTTTGGAGTCTGTTAAGTCCATTGAAAATTAATACAACGCTCTAAATAATATCGCCTGAAAATCACATAATAGCGATTAGATTGTTGCAAATCTAGGGACAATTTTGCTTGTCAGTCTGATAATAAAAAGAAACCTTTCACTAATATAATTTTTTGTATAATTCAGCTTGGACAGGCTCTGACGCAGTAAGCTGACGTAACATATTTATTTTACCGCTTGACCCACGATCGAACGCATGCTTCAAGAGGCTACGACATAGCAACCATTAACGTGTACGTTATTTAACGTCCCCTATCTACACGTCAATCTTTATTTTTGATTTTTAATGGAAAATCTCAACGATCGAGCCGCCTTCGAGTTCGCTCTTCGATCACCTGCCATTCGATCGAACAGAAAGATTCTTTATATAGATTTACGGTAATTCGTTAACACGAAGAAAACATAAACGAATGTTTGCAACCAACCAAATCTATCTGTAGAGTATAACCTTATTAGATAGAAATTCTCTCAAAGAGAAGATAAATCCTTTTCTAAGTATTTCTTTAACAAAAACGGAGAATCATCTTTTTGTTTATCGCAAAAGCCGTTCGACCATGCGTGTTATTCCGTAAAGTTTCGACCGCACTTACGATCCCCAGCTGCGGAGAGCAATGCAGTAGCGCCTTCGTTTCCCAGGACGACAGTGGCGAGGCGACGAGAGGAGAGGAGAGGAGAGGAGAGGAGAGGAGAGGAGAGTATGGACCAATCCGAGATGCTGGTGGAGCATCAACGCGATACCACCGAGGAATCTACCCCCAGCGTAGCGACTTAGAAACTCGTAAAAGCGTTTATATCGTCCTACCTATTTTCGCTTATCCTCTTATTCTCGCTCCTATCGTCTCCTCTTATTTCCTTTTTCCAAAGGTGAAAGCTTATTCGAGTTTAATTTTTAAACAGAAGAAACGGAACGAATGCGTTCTCTATTTGGAAACAAACTTTTTAACCATTTACCACCGTCCGAACGAAATTACCATCGTTTCTCTTTCACGAAATTGAATTTTTGGAATGTACAAATGATAGAAATTATTACGAAACGTATGGGTGAAAGTTAAGAGCGAGACTAGTATTTGCTTGTCATGCGGCAAATTACAACGTTCAAATAAATGCGCTAGTCGATAGTTATCGTTTAATGCGACCGCACGAAAATGCTTTATTTAAAATTATATGGACGGCCGAGCGAGCAATATATGTAAACATCGAAAGTTTCTCGACACACGTTTACGATCGTGTTAGGTATAGGATCGTCGCACGTAGCGTAAGAGGTCAACCTACAAACACGAAAGATGCGGAAAAGCTATTGAAAAATGTCCGCGCTCGATACGTGCACTAAACTATTCTATAAACATAATTTTATAAACGCGTTTTGTATTTAATTCATTTTAATGAACAAATTTTCTACAATAACGTGACCGCATCAGAGAATACGTTTCGAATTACCTTAAAGGTCTCTTTACCGTGTAATTTCATTTCCACTGATGTTAAACGCGAAGCTGCTATTAATTAACGATCGTTCGATAAGGGAAATAAAGAGGTATCAAATTCCACTCGATTTGAGCGGGAAACTTGTATTCGAGATTAAAAGTGAGGATCCGAGCGAGACGATATCAGGATGGAATTGATTTTCCTGCTGAAAAGATTCAAGAACCAGGAATGTCTCCGCAATATACGTGCGACGTTTCGAGTTTTGCGAGAAAAGTTTTACGGGAATGAAAATAGATCGATGACGGAACGAAACGTTTAGTCGAAGTCGAGACGCAGTTAGTCGTTCTCTCTACAACAGACTCGCGAAAGAAAAATTAAGTTTCTTTTTTCTTATTTGATGTCGAATGAATTTAACAAGCAATATATAACAAAATACTTTCGATCGATTCATTTCATCGATTGCTTTGAAATCTGATCATCGATTAGTCGTGTGCAATTATCGATTTATTTATTTAAATATCGAATAGAGTGCCTGGAGATAGGCAACGCTTCATACTTTATCGGTAATGTAGATTGCGAGCGTTATTTATCGGTAAAGAATTTTCTCTACCGCTTCAGCGTAAAAAATGTTGCATATCTCCGGGCGATCTGCATTATACTTTTACAAACAATTACGAACGTTAAAAAAGATTTTCGACGTGACGCGACAACAGAAAAGAAAAGATCCTTGAAAAATGTTGAATGTTCTTTCATTCTTTTATAGAGAGAGAAAAAAAAAACAAAAAAAAAAAAAAAGGAAGAGAAAAAAATGGTTATAGAGAGATGGAAGATCTAATAACATAAAATGTACTCCGGAACAGTCGGAGTCGATCGATAAAACGTTCCAAGGCATACCAAAGTAGCCCTGTCTCGTTCTAGTTTTATTCGCTTCTCAATTCTGTCGGACGGGTTCGTACAAAATGGGGCTCTCGAGTCTTTCCTTCGAAAAGAAAGAATTTTACGGATAAAATTGACTTCCCGAGGACGTAGAGTTCAAGGCGACGGCTGAAAACGTTCCGGAAAATCTCAGAGATCCCTTTCTTCGAGACGAATGAACGCGATAACCCAACGAAGGATCGAGAGAAAAAAAGAAAAAGAAATCGAAGAGAAGAGTTTGCATTGGAAATTCAGCAAACTCGACGGTAAATCGCTAGTCGAAGAACTAGTAGCCTGGCGATCGGCCAAGGCCCATATCCCAACTGTATCGACCTTTTACTCTCTCGAAAATAACGGTATCAGCTAATAAATGCAACCCTTTTTACCCAACCCTTTTTTCCTCTCTCGATCTTTCGATATAGGTAAATCGTTCTATGCCTTGTCCCGGTTTCTTTCCACTCGGTCGATCACACGCGATACTTGACTACGATCGGAAAGGAAAACGTTCGATCTAGATATATAAGAACCCTATTAATGCTGTCGCTTCGTCGGAAGGTCTTTGGAGGAATAAAGGAGAGAAAAAAAAGAAATGAGAAAAAAAAAGTACAGGTCTTTGATGGCATAGAAGAAACATACTTTCTTAAGAAAAATATAAACGAGAAAAGAACGAATCGTACATTTCGTAAACGACTTGCTTCGTATCGACGGACGGAGGGAAAAAATCGAGGAAAAATTGTGCACGGCGATGACAATTACGGAGAGAATGCTTGTTCAGGAATTTTGTATCACACGGAAGCAATTAGTCTAGGGGCAAATCGAATCTCTCTCTCTCTCTCTGTTCTCAAATCTCAACCGAGAGAGGGAATTTGAAGAGACGAAGCCATGAGGAAGCAGACGTCGGAACGAGACTGTCATTTAATTTGTATTTAAATTGAGTTCGATCTATCGTTTTGCTCTATTCCATGATTTCTCCCCTCTTTCTCTCTCTCTCTCTCTCTCTCTCTCTCTCTCTCTCTATCTATCTCTCTCCGTCTCCCTCTCAGGCTCCACATTTTTTGTTCTCGTTGAAACGACCGACGCAAAGTACACAAAGAAAAGGGATACGTTTATGCCAATTGACTTTCAATGAGAAGCGGTCCGAATTGTAGTCGATAAAAAAAAAAAAGAATCGAGAGAAGGAACCTACAGAAGAGCGAAAAAGAAAACATAAAGCAAACGCTCGTGTCTGTTTTATTAATGACGAATCACAACTCGTTCAGACCACTTATTGACTTTAATAAAAGTGCTTATCACATGCGGTCCTTCTTCTTGTTTTTTCCTCCTTTGGCAATAAGTCAGAGACGCGTGTTACAAAGGCACGTAGAACGTACATACAGGGCATACGTTTTCATTATCACAGTGCTCGACTCTTACTCGCCGTCATAAAGCAGTCACGGAAGGTTCGCGTTTTACTTTTACGTACATAAAGGGGCCAGGGTGTATGTATTACTCGAGCACAATTAAAACACCGTCGACCTCGATTAAATTCTCTTTCTCTTTCGGTACATAGGGAACGTTAATTAAACAATAATTAACGACAACGGCGTTGATCGACGCGTATACAAAGCTCGCGAGCTTGCGACAAAGCATTAATAGGTCGCTCGTCTTTCTTTCAATTTTCTCGCTAGCCTTGTAAAAATTTATCATTGCAAACAAGATTATTGATCAAACCGCGAATATAAAGATTTTTTTTGTGGATCATACAATAGACGATCTCGCCCTAAATATTTCGATATGTTACGATCGAAAAATCTCTAAAGGCGAAACTATGACCTTTAGTATCATTTTAGATGTGATCTCGAGCTCTACAATTTTGTCCGGCAGCTTTGCTTTGCCAATCGTAGTCTTTTAAGTGGCCCGAAATGAATTCGACACTCACACGAACGTGCGCACTACTCGAGCGTGCCTACATTGTCGGAGGGTAAATTGCATTCAGAGTAAATTTCGGTATCAGTTTCGCGTTCCGCTCTTCGTTACGATACGAAATAGATAGAGATAGATAGATAGATAGATCGATACGAGAGATACAGAGAGAGAGAGAGAGAGAGAGAGAGAGAGAGAGAGAGAGAGAGAGAGAAAGGGTGGGGGGAGACATTTCGTTATCGTTTCACGATAAAACGACCAAATTTACGTTCGCTGTAAAACCGACTTGTCGATTCATTTTCAACAATAAGCGTACACGTATGTTTTCATACGTCTTAAAATAAAATTAAAGAGGGAGAGAGAGAGAGAACTATATGATAACTGTTTATTTGTAATGACAATCGTAGTTAGGATCGCTGAGAAAAATAAACAAACCGTAGCTCTTGTATAAGCCATATACGATACAACATGGTTGTGTTTTTTGACTTACGCATGTCAGGATGAACGTTAATTCCGTGAAAAGAACTTACACAGAGAAGCATACGCGTGTAAAGATATGTCTATCGAAGGATTAATCTTTGACCCTTTCCGAATGGAGATAAACAAGAGACCGAGAAACGAAAGGAGAGTAGCTCTCTACACAGCGAACACATACCTCGAATGTAACGCGATACTACAAAAGCACCTATCGCGTTCATGGCTTTTCGTTCGATTCGAACGAATTCTACCTATGCTTCGTAAATGTCTCGTGAAAAGCACCGATCGTTCGTTTCCTACCCTATTCGATATCCCTTTTGTCTTTATCGAATGTACTAGGATTTATCACGATGCCAATAGTATGCACTGCTCCAGTAGAATGATTGCGTGCTCGCGTAATGGTATACAGGTGTACATTAAGGATGCATTAGTTTTCGATGGAGAGAGTGCGACGAGAAACGATGGTGGCACTCGACGGACGAGGCCGACGTTCCAATTTGATCCGTGATATGCGCCATAGAGAGGAACAGAGAGAAAGAGAGAGAGAGAGAGAGAGAGAGAGAGAGAGAGAGAGAGAGAGAGAGAGAGAGAAAGAGAGATACTTTGCAGTAGACGACGACGACGAAGCCGCGATGTCCGGAGACCCTGTTATACAGGAAATATAATTACATGGTGCGAGCTGTAAAGCTTCTATATATGTATATAATATTACATTCTACTTGTACGAATAATTAACCTACGCTGTTCCTTTAAGCGATAGGAAATAATTAAAAGAAATATCTCTGCGTTAACTATAAATTACAATGTCTCTGACATTGATTCCAAATCGGAATCTCTTTTGGATCACCTTTTACGCGTAAAAAAACGCGCATTGAACGAGAAGGCTATTCCGTTTAGAATGATCTAATTCCAGTTTCATCCAAATCGATAACGCACCACCATTGCCAACTCGTTTGGCGAACGGCAAGCTTTAATGCCCGTTGCCATTTCATAATTGAATGGAACATCTCCGTTCCAACGGGCACATTTAATAGTACAATACGTTCCATCGGAGAGATCTTCCCTATGCCATTATCGCGGAATCCCGCAATACCGGTCTTTCTAAGCGATACAGCTGCCGACGCGTGAATATTCCACATGGAGTTGTTCTCTTCTTAAATATTGAAGACCATAGGCATAACAATGACCAAACCGTATATCTGTCCGTTTCCCTTTCTATTCTTTTCCATAACGCAAATAGTCAAAATTTTAATATCTGCGAAACTCGCTTATCGTCGATTATCGTCGTCCCAAATCTCATTTCAATTTCTTATCTATGCACATACGTATCTCTATATGTTTTCCCTTTGAACGGACAAGTACGAAGGACCTCTTCTCTCTTTTTCGTTTAACGACACATATCGAGCAACACTACGGGATTCAATCTTAACGACCTATCTAGCAAAGAACGAGATGAGGACTCTGCGTTGTAAAGATTATGCAGATTTTACGATCAATAATCAGCGCCGGTTCGCTCTCGCGAGGGAGAAAGAGGATCGTATTACGTCTATAACAAGAGAGCTGGTATATGCATTACCATAACCTTAAAGGTGGCTCTATTATGGTCGGTTATTACGAATAATCGCGTTAACTGCCGTCACGACTGCTCCTCTCCTCTTTCTTTTCCTCTTTCTCTTAGTCTTTTACTTATTATTTTCCGATATTTCGTCGTCGTGAAAAAGGTGTTACGACACCCCGATAGGTATATAAATTTCCTATAATTTATTGAACATTCACGATAGCGGCTAGGTAATTTCGTCGATCGTTGCCATAATAACGCAATAATAACTGAACCTTTTAATAAAATTCTAAAAGTTTTCATTGCGAAAAGAGTCGACAGTTTGTTCTCTAAAATAAAGTAAAAGTAACATTCTAATTAGATTTTTCCTTCTCTGAATGGTATGAAAAATTGCTACCATCGTAAAAATCGCAGGCGTTTACTCGCCGTCGAAAGAGAGAAAGACTTATCGCGACTCGGCTGTACGCGGTTGTTTCGACGTAGCTGTGAAAGTAAAACTCTGTTGCAAATCGCCAATGTAGAAGGACAGAAACGTTTCGCGTCGAGCGTATTCTCGGGATTGCATTAAAAAGTTTCCGGGGTAACGACGACGATTCTATCGTAGAAAAAGTCGACAATTTTCACACGTAGAGCGTGAATTCGTTACGCGAGCGCGAACTCGGTCGCGCTTTTCCATCTAAAATTTTCAATGAGAGCCCGTTGAAAATTTCTACTCACAATATGTAATATTACCTATCCACCCATCTAAGCACGCACGCGATGCATGAAATTCGTGCAAAGTGTCTCGAGAAAGTTACGGGATCCTTCCTTCTGGTAATCTCGAATGTTTGTCTTCGGTAACGACGTCATGAATTTTCAGTAGAACCAGCGAGGGGGGGAGCTTTATGAAATTCAAGAAATCGCGAACGTCGCGTTCTCGATTCTTAACGAAATAAAATATTTCACTCACTCTTATGCTTCGAACTGCTCTTCCACAAGCCTCTGAAGAACGACATCCTCGCCGTCCGACGTAGCCCGATCTTCAACGAATCCGTATAGTTTTTTTGCCTTTTTCTTCGTTTTTGTTTTCTTTTTCTTTTTCTCTTTTTTTCTTTTTTTCTTTTTCCTTTTCTTTTTTTCTGTTTCTTCGTTTCGTATTCTCAACGATTTTCTCGAAATGAATCAAACACTCGCGAGAAGATCAAGGAGACACGTGTTCTATAGGTTTTAATTACGTTACGATTCGTCGCACGTTATATCTTCTTCTGACTCGAGACGAGAAAAACGTTCGCAATTCGATAACAAAATCTCTTCTACGTGGTAATCTCGAGATCTCAGAAAAGTGACATACTTAAAAGCCGTGAATAAACTCGTAACGGAATGAAAGGTCGAAAAGAGTTATGCTGTTTCGCGTGGAATACGTGTTGCCGCGAAGGCGCACCGCCTCGATGTGAGAGCGTCCGCCGGCGCATCGGGTTTACTCCGCTCCCCTAACTCGTACATGCGCATCTCACTCGCACTTCCCAGATTCCGGTTCCGCATCCGAACCGAATCCGGTCGGAAGGATAAAGATTATTTTTCCCCCGCTTCTGATCGAGAATAACGCGCGCGAACAAATGTTTTTTCTTCGACAACTAAAACAACGGATACGAACATAACCTCCAATGATTCTTTTCAATTTTGTCACTAATTTTATCATTGTGATATCGTAGAATCACTGATTATACGTTTATAAAGTACCTCAATCGATCCTTGACAGAGACGCAACGCTGATGCACTCCCTTTATCACTCGTATTAAACAGGAATAAATGAAATAAAAATTCTGCGAATTGCGGAAAGACAACTGTCGCGGATCTATGTACACGTAAATCGATATCGTAAAGTTTTAGTCGCCTAAATCCGTTTGCGAATTATCGACTTCAATTTTGGACGATAAGTCTAACGAAATTTCGAGATGGCACACTATGTCCCCTTTTTAGGTTATCGGGAGTGTTTGTACAATAATATCTGAATTTGCATGGAATCGTGTCTATGTAACGAACGCTTGCCGTTGCCGTGTCGAAATCCCTGTGTGTATGTGTCGGCGAGCAAACAGAAAATTTCGCGTCGTTCGTCTTAGCACTGAAAAGATGTACATTTTCAAGAAATTATATAGATCGTTGTATCGATTTATATAATATAATTTATATAGATCAGTAGTGATTGTGACTATGGGCTAAAATTTTGTCGAACACGAATTCAAGCATTTGCGTGACGTATTTTTTAGCTTACCTTGCCATTGTTAAAATAGGTTTTATTCAAAGAATTATATAGATTATCAGGCCAATTCTTCTCCTCAGGATTTTTATAGATTATCAGCGTTCGAATGTATAGTTTTCTTTATTCTCACCATTATTCCATATCATTATTACACCGTTTCACCTTCTTCCTTTTCTTTTTCGAGAGAAAGACTGATAAAACTACTACTGAATTCATAATAAATATTTCAATTAATGATCATTTATTATCGAATACTTGTAGATAAAAATTATATAAAATATTATTCTTTTGGAATATTTACAGAAATATATGTATATGGATTTACCATAAATAGAGATAAATTTTTTTATTATTCGATCGATTAATTGGTCATCTATTTGACTCGAGAGTCGACCTATAGAAAGGAGCTATGTTCGTATCGTGTTAACTACGCGCGTATATATTTTAATTACCTTCGTAGGAATAATAGTTGTGCCTACTCTATCGTCATAATTCGGATTAATAAAATTATTCAGAATTTTTTTCCTATTATAGATTTTATATTACAAAAAGCTAATTTTTAATAAGAGCCAAAGAAATTGATATATTTATTGGAACGTAATTACCCAAAGTGATCTAGTGCACATATGCCGCGTAATGTTATCGTCTTGCCGATAAAAACAACACCATTGGTTGGTTTGTGTCGGCTTTAACACGAGATACGTATCGGTCTCAGCAATTACAGGTAAATTAGCATATTTTTTTCTAATGTACATTCTCTTTCTATCCATATATATATATATATATATATATATATATATATATATATATCGATATATATCGATTTCTTGAAACGCTTTTTCCAACATATATTATTCACCAATCAGATCATCGTCGCATTTAAGAAATATTCGAGAAAATAAAATCGGCTTCTTGATTTATTCCGCAGGGCTATTATATATCCATACTTTTCTCGCTTTTTAACAATTCTTTAATTAAGCATTTTTCATTAATAAACCGTCATAAATCGTAGTTCGTATTATATTCGATTTTTATACGTGCGTACATACATACATATACGTACACAGACATATGGATATCCTCTTACGCAGCTACTCTTAAACAAATACTTTTATTTAATTAAAAATAATTGTCTATATTCGTAATTCTAATTAATCAAATTTCTCATGGGTTTTATGCTCTTATATTTTATATCGTATTATGTTATTTTTTAATAATTGTCGGAAAAATTAATATTTTCATTGACTCAGTAGGTACCGGAAGTGACGTTCTGTCAATTACGGGGTCCACTTTTCTTCCTTGCTACTAGTCTCATTACCATTTTGGATACACTGACAAGTCCACACGATAGCTTCGCATTTTTCCAGGTAATTAGCATATTTTTTCTAACGTATATCCTCTTCCAATATATCAATCGATAGCTGAATACGCGATTTTTAAGAGGCCACGTTTGCAAGTCGGGGTATCATCGCGTTTAAAAGATATCTACGAAAATAAAATCGGCGTCTCGAAAATCCCCAAGGAGACTATAGCGTTCCACTTTTTCTCCAGTTTTCTAGCTTTATTTTCACGATATCGATATTTCTCTTGCTTTTTAACGATGCTCCGATCAATAATGTTACATTAATAATTGTGATCGATCGATATTTTGTATTATATTCGATATGCTCACACCATATATATATATATATATATATATATATATATATATATATATACGCAAGACACATAGTACCTATAAATATTCCCTACACACACACACACTTTTAATCTTATCCTATACTAATAAGATCTTTCAATTTTCAGATTTCCAAGAATTCCACGAGCATAGCCATTCTTAGTAATATGCCTAGGTAAGTCTACCTCTTTTTAATGACATTCAGTGAGACTCAACAAAGAGAGATAGATATCGTATGTAAATAAATAAGCTCTCGGCTGTGGATTTCCACGAAATTCTTCGGTCGAAAATTTCCAGGAAATTCTTTAGCCGAGAATAACAAAAAAATAAAAAAAGAACAATTGAGTATTCAATGGTAGGAAAGAGATCTTCATTACGTAGTTTAAATATACGTAGTTTCTATCTTCTAAATATACGTAGTTTAAATATACGTAGTTTCTATCTTCTAAATATACGTAGTAAGGATCTGCGGAAAGATCGATTAATTTTCTTTCCATTATATATTTTACTATTTAACATTTCATCGTTTATTCGATATTATAGAAAATTTATTGTTACATAGCATATATTGTATGAATTTGTATACTTTTCAGATTACTCGTCATCGAATTTACTTTTTATTGTTTGATTTAAAAATATTATCTCCGAGTGGTAAGATTAAGAAATTAATATTGCTTGAATTTGTATCTCAAGATACAAAGCAAGCACTATCAAGTCAACGAATCCATAATTTGGTACATTACATTTAACATATTTATTATAAATAATCTTTTAGAATAATATACATCCGTAATATGTTACCTTCAGAGATGATTTGCAGGAAATGTCCTTTATAAATATGATATTTATTTGATGTATAATTTTTTGTATGTTTCAGTTATTCTCGAGTTTTCTAAATTTTTTCTGATCACGTGCAAGGTGGTCTTAGGATCAGTGTTCGCTCGTAATACTTTCATATTTGTTATTCATTGATAAAATTTAAATTAGATTCAATAGAAATTCGCGAAGTAGAGTCAGTATTAGTGCATTATTCATCATTTTGGAGCAGGATGCTCATCGTATAAAGGATCAACAAAGAATCTAGTAAGTAAATTTCTTTTTTAAATATTTCTTTAATAATGAAAAAAGAAAGAAGAAAAAATTATATTTTTAAAAATGATTCTATGATAACTTTGTCTTTTTTTCTTTTTCAGATCGTCATTGAAAACGTGCGAGTGATAACGAATCGAGTGTTGTATCGTATAAATAAAAATTAAAAGTACTGTTCGTTTGTTGAAATTTGATCGCGATTCCGGATTCTATTAAAGACAAGTGTATTTCAGTCGATTACGAGCAAAGTAATCATAGTGTTAGGATTTGTCCGTCTAAAGTTGTATTTTTATTTTAAAAGAAATTGTTCGTGAATTAGAGTCAATGCATCATTGAAGATGAATGAGAAATAAGACTTTTTCTGTAGAAAACTATTGGTAAGTAAGCTCACAAATTTCATAGGTAATAATTCAAAAAATGTTTTTCATTATAATAAATTCCATAAAAATTTCTTTTCAGTTCTTTTTAAGATTATCATTATAATCCTGCCTTATCAATCTACAAGGACGTTAACCTAGTTCATGTTCGACCTCGGATCAATCTATCTGATTTTCAACCTCATACGGATCAATCTCCCTCAATTTTATACTACATCGCGAACGAGTGTTTTGGAGCCATCGCAGAACTTCTTAAGTAGTGAGTGAACAAATTTTAAGTCCCTCCAGTGCTCAATCATGTCGAGGACGAAAGGTCCGAATCGGCACGAGTAACTGGTTGTAATTTTTTAAATAAATTATTGACGAGCACGTGAATAATTTCTCTTTTGAAATTACTCACGAATAGATTATTTTTTTTTTTTTTATACATATTTTATTTTCCATTGATTGTTTTTTGTGCATGCTTATTTTTATTAGCTCAGGATAGGGTCTTCTTGTTTCATCGGTTCAACTTGTTTAATTAACAGTGCAATTAATTAGCACTTGCTTTCTTCCTGTTTGTTCGCGATATTACGGGATTCATTTATCCGATTTCGTTGAAAAGGCATGTGTGGTCTGCGTTACATGCATTGCACCGTACTTAGTCTATTTAATTGCAAACTATTGCGATATATCGTTATCTATGTGTATCAACAAATGAGCAAGAAGACAAACGCGACGGATAGATTCTGAGAAACAAGTGATGGATCATGATCTTGTCTTTTAATTAGAATAGTCACTTGTTGAAAGGAATCGTCCGAGGTTTTTTGATTATAATTGCATGAAAAATTAATTAAATGTTCAATCAATTTCATTGATAAAAAAAAGTCACAATAGAATGATTGCTTTTAAAAGAAAAAAGTCTAGTAGAGCCATTGTTAATAAAAAAAAATAAAGAGACTTGTAGAGTCATAGTCCGTAGGCCCTAAAATAAGTTAATCAATTTTTAGATCAGGATTTTCAGCTTCTAATGAACTAATTCCCGTTTCTCCCTCCCCCCATTTTTTCTGCGTTCTCATCTATGCGTGAGCCCAGGTGTTACTCGTATGGGTGGAGAAACAGTTAATATGGGTTTAGTTTTAAGTCTTCCCTTATTGGCGGCTGTCATTGCGTTAGTGATTGCGCACGATGTATTTTGCGCCTGTGTGTACGTGTTAGGTGGTGCTTTGTACATCGTTTCGCGATAACTTGAAAATAAATACGAATATTGCTATATTAATATATTATTATTTATATCGTTTTGCACGGTAGAGTTACCATATATCATGTGGAAATACTCGTATATTATTAGTATGTATATATACTAGTATGTACTAGTATTTTTTGCTTTAGTCATTTACGCAATAATCATTAGCCTTGACGGTCGATTACAGCAATTGGTACGTACCCACCTTAGTATGTAAGTTAGAGAAACGTGGTTGAGCTAGGGTGTCGGAGGTGCCCCGGGGCATACTCTCTAGTGTAGGCTTTTGCACCCTGGCGGTATGTGAGAGAATCGTGGAGTGTCTGTGTGTGTGTGTGTGTGTTGGAACGAATGTTTTGCTATGTTTTTTAAATATAGATCATAGGCAGGCAGATAGCATACCTTTTTCTGTGCGAATGTTTGTTTAATTTTAAGTAGGTAGGACCGGATAAGACGTAGAATATAATTTCCACTTGGGAGTGAAAAGTTTCGTCTCCGGATATTATACAAAGTTTCAGCAAATTTTAGAATTACTCAGCATGTTTGTTTTCCTCTTTATTTTGCTGACGCTCTGTATAGCGATATATATCAGTATGGAACAGTTAAAAATATTTTGCGTTTGTTTAAAAATTCATTTCTTTCGAATTAGCAAAAATTTTTTAACATGTTCGATACTTAATATTAAGTATTATAACAGTTTGCATTTTCGTGGTTTCTAAAATATATTATAATTTGATATACATGTTTATTAAAGTAAATATATAGTAAAAATGCAAAGTAAAAATGATCAGATAATCATAAGATATATCATAGATTTTCTACTTTTGTTCGATACTTGTTAATTCTAAAAATGCAAAATGTTAATAATAGGTTCATCGATTAGATTTAATATCTGCTGTGGCATTCGATTAAATGTGTTTGTGTAGATGCGCACGATTGATGGACTTTTTCGATCCATTGATCGTCCACAAGCTAGGATAGTTCGTGAAATATATAATAAGTGTTTTTATTTTTATTTTTTTATTTATTTTTTTTCCTCATTAATAATTGCGTACGATGGACTTAGGGAATGCCCTACAGCAGTGGTTAGGGCACGAAGCAAAGAAGAGGCTATATGCCGAAGAGGCCCCCACAAACTGTGGCTCAAGAGGGCAACTATCGACTACGAGTTATCTTTTTCAAAGGTACACAGTTAGTTGTAATCTTTGAAAATCTGCTCGTGGTCTTATTATTTTATATTTAATCATATTATTATCTTGCTCGTCAGTAGTAGTAGTTATTGCAGATGGAGATGATTGACCATTCCATCTCCATTAAAGTACATAAAGTTCGTGCCTGAATCGTTCACCAGATGCACAAATACTTAGTTAGTGTCAAAAATATTTAGATTCGTGGATTATTAAATTTTTTAAAATAATTAACTATCGTTAATATTACAGTAATTACTCTTTTACAATTTTTAACTCTGATGGAATATTATTTGTAATTTTCGTATAAATAACGCGGTAAAGAAGTAACTTATAATATAATTCCTATATATTTTATTTTTATCAGTTCTGATAATATTTGAAACTTTTCATGATTGATTAAGCATTATACGTTGTAACGTAGAATCGGTCATGCGTTTAAATTTTATTCTATTGTAACGCGAAATATAGGGATTTGATAAAAATAGATAGGGAATTAAATCGAAAAGTGCATCTTCAGATTGGCAGAACAAATATATATGTGCTATATTTCATGTTATTATTTGTATGATGATTGTATGATTAATATGTTTTCTTTTTGTTACAGATGATCATCGTTGGATTTATTAACATCAGCTATTTTCGATTAGAGCGCCTCCAATGGTTGCTGTTTTAATTGTCATATATATATATATATATATGCATTTCTGAAGGCAAACATAAAATATTTAATATAATTATTCATAATTCTATAAAAAATATAATTTTAATATTACTGTAACAAATATAATTTTAAACATAAGTGAGATGTATTAAAGATTTTGAAGGTGTTTATTAATGAATTTAGGTTTGTGTTAGATTTACAATCTCAATTGTTGGATTCTTATATTAATAATATCGGCAGGCACACAGAATGAAATTACGTATTTTTTCAGTTATATTCTGTTTGTTTCCATGATTTGTTGTATATGCAGTATTTTTAATTTTTCAGGTCTTTTCGAATGTTAAAATTCTTTTGCGACATGACACATTGGGATGTCCAGGTTTCCGATCGATACGTGGCGATGAGAGAAAACTAACATTTCCACTAGTTTTTTCTCTGATGCTTTAAAGATTTTATAATTTTTTTCAGATTCTAATAAGTATCATTCTCAATTTTGTCATGATCAGACTTTTTTTTTTACTTCTTCTTCGCAGTCCTCTCAAATCTCAATGCGGGCTCCTAGATAAGTGACTTTGGTTTTAATCTGCATATCTTGAATAATGTTCAAGTTTTGAAGTAATGTATGTGCTCGGTTAATTACTAGTAGAGAACATTTTGGCTCTATTCAGTTGGAGACCCACTTCCGCACTAGTCTCTTCAATGCAAGAGAGAAGTTCGGTCATTTTTTCTTCACGATACCGATAATGATATTGAGAATATGAAAGAATTAAATGGTGTTATCAAATTGTTAGAATTTTATTTGATCACAAAAGCTAATTAATATAATGCTTTATGGGTGATATCTATTTTTAAAACCTTTAAACAATACGATGGCATAATTATTAATGGCTATTATTTAGTTATCAATAGTAATAAATAGCCTTAACGATAGTAATAAATAGCGTTATTATTAATTATAAGCATTTAATAATAAGAAATATTTCATTTTATAAGTAATGGTATTATTATAACAGTTTTACTTTTTAAGTTAATTTATTTTTAAGACTTATTTAAGACAATATTAAAGAAAAAGTGAATATCTCTTTTATCAAAAGTTCCAGTTCTATGATTAACTCATTTGTAAGACCAAATTAAAAAATGTAAATCATTAATAGATCTGCCATTTTCGGCAGATCTGTTAATTATCCGCCACTTAGTAATTAAGATAGTTTAAAAAGCGTGGATATATATTGGATTAATTCATGAATGAATGTCGTCAGTTGTAAAACGGCATTTATTTATAAATTAACACAATATTTTTTTAATATTTTCTTGAATTATATTACTTTATTTAACTTTTAAATATCCAACTTCAGATTTATCAATAACAAAATATGTTGTATTAATTATAAATATGAGATAATAACGATTATAAAATACATATGCTTTTATATATTCCCAGTATGTACAAATTATACATAAAAATTATATCCATTAATAATATCAGGATAATGGTTGAGAGAATATTGATAGAATTTTAGAAAGATATCTTTAAGACGAATAAAAAAAATCCACGCTTTTTCTCCACGGGTAGATTAGGATAAGATCGCGGTTTATGAACCCTCGATCAACTATGATCGGGTTGATAGAAGATTCATCAAACGCGATTAATTAATATGTTATTTTAGCCCGTGGATCTCCACATGCAGCAACCTCCACGTGGTGAGATCTGGGTCGGTATTACTTGCGATCTATCGAAATCTAAATAATGTAACGCAAGTACTACCGGGCTAATAGCTGCATATTTCGATGCTTTTCTAAATTATTTTTTTTTTTCTAAGTACATTTAGACACATTACTAATCATACTTAAACAGTTAAATTAAATAACATTATCAAATTTCTTACTGAAGAGCTAAAAATGAAAAATCGAATTATTTCAAATAATCTTCTTCGTGATAGTTTCTCTTCGTAAAATGAAACTTATCTTTCTGCCAGTAGTTTCACGGTAGCAAAAGCAAACTTTGCGAAAAGGCACTATATCACCGTGACTCGTTTTTCAAGATAACACACGTTATTAGAATACTTAGAGAGGGAGTTAAAACAAAATATCGTCTCCTCCTAGCCACCTTTCCCACTCTTCTCTACTCTTCTCTACTTTTTTCCAGCTACTCTCGACTAGGATCTCCGTTGTGAAGCTTTGTAAAGAAATTGATATGTAGACGGCGTTTTCCTTTGCTGTGAGAGACTACCGTGAGTAGAAAGCTTTACCACCTAATTTCATGGGGAGATGCCCTTCCGTAAACTTACTAGTAAAGTCGAACTTGGACGGATAATCTCGTAGAAGTTAGCGATCTCTGAGAGAGGGAGAGAAAGAGAGAGAGAGAGGGGGGGGCAGGGAGAGAGAAGGAGAGAGAGAGAGAGAGAGAGAGAGAGAGAGAGAGAGAGTGAGAGGAAAGAAGGGGGAACAGTCTGATTCGATTTAACGGGACTTGCAACTTCATCGGCCTCTCTCTTGCTTCGACTTTCAAGCTGAATATACGAAAGACCGTGAAAAAATATGCAAACAACGTAAAGAGCCAAGCGTCCAGTATAATTTGATGCAATTATCGTTGATGCAATTATGAAAGAAGAAAAAGAAAATGAAGTAGGAAAAAAGAAATTGTCTAAGGAATTTCCTTACTTATCTACCTTTATTTCCTTGACTTTCTCTGTCGTGAACAAGAGAATGATTGGCATTAAAGACACTAAGAAAACCGTTTATTATAGATAATTATTACGGTGTCGTTTGAATATCTTTAAGAAGAATAGACGAAGACATCGATGAAGAATCTCGCCATTCTTTTATCTCCTTCGTCGTTTATTATTCAACGGGTAGCTTAGCATCGTTGAAGAAGTCGATGGTAATTTATCGGATCCCGGCCCTCTAAACCCATGGATAGACGGCACCGTGGTAAAAGAACGCCTTAGGGGTGAAAACGAGAGCCCAACGCTCGATCATCGAGAGCCATTATGCTCTCGTTAAGCGTGCGATTGACTTTAGAGTTCGTCGACGATGCCGCCGTCGATTGCGGCCGTCGAACGGCTCGTCGAATCAATTTTACGCGCGCGCTTCGCGAGAAATTGCCAATCGTTCGTTGAAAAAGTGAAATATATAGAGAGACGGAGAGAATATTCGCGAATATACATATATAAATTTCACAAGTATTAAACTTGCAAAAGCGAAATTGATAAAAAGAATCCTTTTGAACTCAATATTTCTCATCGCTCAGTTCGTTTTCTCCGATTCACCGTCATCGAGTTACTCGAGATTCTCCGACTCTCTCCTATTTCACGCTAAAACGAATTTTTGTCGTGCGAATATAGAACATGGAAGAAGATCGTGAAAAGGTCCACGGAAGGAACTCTTACTCGTGCTCACTCTTCTTAGAAAACGTTTGAAAAGGGCAAGGGAAATCGTTTGAGTATTTTTATTTTTTAATTTAAAAAGCGATTAATACCTCTATAAAAAAATATATATGTATATCGATCATATTTCCACTTTCCTTTTGGTACCAAAGGAATTTTCTCGAAACTTATACCGAACTAGGGAGAAGTAGTATTTCTTCTCGAATAATATTGTCAAAGTTAGATCTCGATCTCGACAAAGTTATAACAGACGGACGGATTTCGATCGAGTTTGTACGTGAACGTCGCATGCAAACGCGTAAACTCAAGAACGTGAACCATTTGAAGATACCTTATATCAACATTTGTTACAACTTCATTAGAACAGATCCTCGCATGTAACGCACTCTCATTTTTCGTTTTTCGATCGATGGGTAATGATGTAATAGAATCACGTAGAGTATTCTCAGCTTTTTCGTGTCTTTAGAAAGATATTACGGTTCTGACTACTGTACGGAGTTGGATCTGACTGAATAGTCGTAGAATTTACTACTTTCATCTAGTTCAGAATATGATACATATATTTTTTTCGAATAAAAAAAAGTTATTGAAGCCAGATAAAAGAGTTTCGCATGAGAGGAGAGAATAGATCGGTTTGTTTCAAATAAAATACAAATTGTCGAACGTAGAAAATAATATACTTATTAAGAGAATGGCGGATTATCGACAGGCAAGAAGATACAATTCAAATTGGTCGAGTAATCGCGTTATCATCCCATCGGCTGAGAATTTTCTAAACTTTGAACTCTTGCGAAGGGTTTAAAGCAGCGATCGAATTGGTTAAAGGAACAACACAGTAACTTCTTAGAACTTTCCTCTGCTCGACGACAACGAAAAGGACATCGATGAAGAGGATGTTGCTTTTGTACGACGGAAATGCAGCTCGTAATTCAAGGAGGTGCCGACGTCTTGTCGGTGAGCTGTTCGTTGAGTCTGTGGAAAGGAGAGAGCCGATATCTCTACGGTATGGCTGGAGGGTGAAGGACCGAAAAGAGGAAGAGAACTTGAAGAAGAAGAAGAAGCGTGGAGTGGAGTTAACCGTTCGAGACGAAAGTCTCGACGAGACTTGCATCAGCCGGTGTGTACGAGACTTGCTCCGGTTCTCTGCAAAGGCGCGTATAAGTGGTTGAAAATCGAAGAGAGAAAGAGTGAGAAGGGACCCACCACGAGTCTCTCGTGACCGAGCTCTCCTCTTCGTTTCCTCTGTGGTTTTGTCTCACATACCACTCTTTCTTCTTCCTCTCTGTCTCTCTCTCTCTCTCTCTCTCTCTCTCTCTCTCTCTTTCTCTTCCACACATACACACGCATACGCACATCATTTAAAATCCCATCGAATTTCTCCTTTGCCTTTCTTCTTTTTCTCCAAGCACCGTCTCCCTTTTCTCATCCTTCCTCTTTCCTTCTACTCTTTCTACTCCTTTTCTCTTTATCTCTTTCTTTTAGTCACACTCGAGAGTTTCGGCTGGCCTTGATCCAGTCGCACCAACCTCGACTTTTCAAGGGGCCTGTTAGTGTACGACGGTAAAAAGAAAAAGAAGCATCATTCTCATCGTCGTAGTCTGCGAGCTTTGAACCACAAAGTGCATCCTTCCATTAGAGCGCGTGATACTTCGTGGCCAGCCGGTTGCAAGAGCAGGTAAATAGTACGCGCTCGTGCTTTCAAGACTTGAGATAGACGACGACATGATACTATTGATGCTACTATCTTTCGAAAAAAAAAAAGAATGAATTCTTTGTTTTACTAAGAAAAAATATGATTTATATAGATATAATATATTATATATATATATATATATATATATATATATATATATATATATGTATATAATATATTACGGAAGACGTATAGGTTCAAAATAGAAAAAACAATATACATTTTCCCTTCTCGTAAAAGGCGATTACCGTGAATAAAGTGATCGAACCATGGAAGGGTCATTACACCGTCTGACGCATCTCGATACTTTCTCTCTCATTGTCAGTCGCTTCTACTCGACCTCAACTTCGCCTCACGCAGACACGCGCTACGATAATATCTCTAGACTTTACGTTTGCATTTTTCCCTTAGTCCCCTTGAAATTGTCACTTTAAAAATATGGTACGGAAATTCTCTATGGAAGGAAAAAATTCTTTTCAAACGAAGAGAAAAATGAAGCCACAGACGAAAACATACATCATATACCTATCTAATATCTTTAGACAACGTGAAAGGTAGAAAAATATCGAGACATAATAAATGAGACACGGCGATCGTAAGAACGGAGAGAAGAGAAAAACATTTACGACCGTTAGCTTGTCGACGATGCAGGTGATCGAGAGGAGCCCAGAGACTGTTGGCCGGCTGATGCAAGTCCGTTTGCAGTCTCTCGCGATGGAAAGGCACGCGAAAGAATTCAGGGTTGAAAGTGTGTAAGTATAACGAGTCGTCCTGTCTGGCCGGGGAAGGCCGATTATCCTGCTCTTGCGAAGGAGAAAAGACAAGGCAGAGAGAGAGAGAGAGAGAGAGAGAGAGAGAGAGAGAGAGAACGAGAAAGAGGGGGAGGGAAAGAGAAAAAAGAGAGAAGGGATAATTGGGCCGAACGCGACTATAGGTCGGCTGATGTAAGAATCGACTCTCCATACGCGGCATTTCCTTCTTCGATCTCTCGGAAGTACAGCAAAAATGATAGATGACGATCGATCTGACTTTCCAATCGCGTTACCTTTCACGAATCGATCTCTCGATCGACTTTTTCCGAGGAGCTCAAATATTTTTTGCTGTCGATGAATTATTTTACTCTTTAATATTTTTTTCCCCCATAACATTTAGTTTTCTTTTATTTTCCCTTTTTTTCTATTGTTGAAACTTTGTAATAAGACATCGGGTGTAATCCAATAGTAATACCGATAGGAAAACAAATTAATGTAAATATCTTAGGAGGAAATATCGAAAATAATAGCAAAAGGATTAACGGTCGTAAAGATCAAATTAAAAGAGAGTGGAAAAGAAAATGGCAGGTCCACCTTTTGTTTCCTTCTAGTTACGAGAAGCTGGAAATGCGGGCGCTCTCGAAAGCCACGAAGTAGTCATAAATCTAGCGGAAGGACTGTGGAAACGCTTTTTCGCTTGCGAGGAAAAAGGAGGAAGGTTGAAGGAGTAGGAAAAAAATAAAATAAAAAAGAAAAAACGTAAAGGAGAAAGAAAAACCCAACATCTCTCGCGGAAATCGAGTAATTTCTTCGAAAAGCACAGAGAACTAACTTAACGAGGAATGCCATTTCCTTTTTTTTTATTTCTTTTTTGCCTACTTCTTGAGTTGGTACAAGTAAATTCTTACTTTGGAATAAATTTGAAAATGTTTTTTTTTTTCCGACGAGTGAAGAAAAATTGCCGCGAGCTGTTCACTAATTTGAATATATCGCGATATGTTCGATGAAACGCTTGGCGATATACGTTAACGATCGAATTCATTGGAAATAAATACATTGAATTCTACGTTAGATTTTACGATCCGGCTCGCCGCTAGGCACTCACTCGTTTTTTCATTAAATAATTATTACTATCGTTATCGTTATCGTTTACGGTCAGAGTTTTTGTCGGTTTTACGTAAAAAATATCTGTGTATACGAAACGATACGATCCAGCGATCGTATCATTTTATTCCGAGCGGACGAATCACAAGGCAGACAACAAATCCAACAAGCGTGTATCTCTCTATACGGGAAATATCGCGTTATTTCCGCGTTCCGCGGATAAGTCGACGAGAAAAATGTAAAGCAAGTGTGAAGCGCGATTGCGATGTAGAATATCTCTCCTTCTCTTCTTTCTTTCTCCCTATGCCCCGTTTTATACATCGTGAGCCAAAACATGATATTTCTTCTATAAGAGATAAACGACCGTTGCATTTTCCCATAGGATTTAGATACACAAAGCTGATTTCCATGAAATATACTAGCCTCTCGGAAACGACTACGAAAATCGTCGTATCTAATGAAAAGAAAGAAAGAAAAAGTAAAAGAGGATAAATATGGAAATGGAATTATCTTTTTACCCGCTAAAATTTCGGTAGCTTTCAAATCGCCAAAGTAATAAAATGTTTCGAGTTTCGAACAACAGTATCGTATAAATAAATAATAAAAAATAAATAAAAAGAAGAGAATAGGTTAGCACGTGCGTTTTATATGAGAGATCGGTCTAAAGACTTTGCTCAACCATCCTTCCACTTTTTTAATATTCTGACCACGAAATCGCAGGAAGCAAGTCCTTTATTTTCTCTGTGGATAGAGTTGAGTAGAGTTGATCAGAGAGAGAATGGTACCGACCTTCGAGGCTACCCTTTTTCTTCTACGTCGCGACAACGAACAGAGGGAGTAGAGAAAGGTATTCATCGATCACTTATGGAAGCAAGGTTTTTCGTCTTTTCGACAAGAAAGGCTTCTTTAAAAGAGAAAGGAAGACACATAGTAGAGAGAGAGAGAGAGAGAGAGAAAACAGGAACGCAATATTCCCGGGGAAATAAGCTACTGAACGGAGGAGCAACAATTTTCTGCGACGACGTGGAAAACTTACCGAGCCGTATCTCAACGCGAGTAGAACGACGCGCCTAGAGGTAGCAACAGCAACTGTGGCAATTCAGAAATAACGGGAAGAAGACGACGAGACAAGGAGAGTGCAAAAGATCCGGGATACGTAATCCTATGGGAGCTTCTGGGATTTTATTTGGCGAAAAAGAGAGGGACAAAGAAGCTTTCTTCATTCTCAGTTCCTTTTTTTTCCCGATCTGTTTTCGGATGAAAATGTTTCCGTATGGAAAGCCAGCGATGATAATCGCTAGGGAATAATATAAAAAGAAGAGAGAGGAGAGAAAGAAAAACGTCGACTGTTACGAGTCTCTTAAAAAAAAAAAAAAAAAAAAAAATGATAATACGATATGATCGCATAATAAACAATACGATACATTTGCGTATGTACATAAGTGTAAACGAAGAACGAATTACAAAGACTCGGCTTATTCACTTTTCTGGACGTGTTTCAACTCGAATACCATTTCGCCTTGATATACGATATCGAAGCGAGGTGGTAGAAGGCTCATCCAGAAGCGCGTTCATAAAATATTCCGTATGCGCATGAAATTGATTTTCCGTCTGCATGGAAAATGCGCTCTGCGTGGCTCTCGTGTTGTACGATCGCAAAAGGACAAGAAGTAATAGGAAAAGAAAAGAAAAAGGAAGAATACATTGGAAAATTACTTGAAAAGAAAAGAAAAAAGAAAAGAAAAGGAAAGAAACTTCGATCACATTCTGGCCTTTTCTAAGTTATTTTGAAAAAAATTCATTTCCCTCGTTTACGATAAATTTACCAAGTTACCGAAGGCAAATATTTTCCTCGTTTATCTTTTTTTTTGTTCTCTTAGTTTTTCCTTCATCCAACTTGAAGCTATTCGTTCGACGAAGAACTATGAGAAAAACGATCGTTGCACGTCGATCCAATTTCTTTCTCTTCGTCTCCGAAGACCGGAACACACACCGTCGGCGTTCATGCATTTTTCGACTCGACTGTGGAAGAAACGTCTCAACGTTAAATTAAATTCAACGAACGCAGAAGCCACCGAACAATATTCCAATTTTTCTCCGTCGCCATCATCGTACTACCTCTTTTGTTCCTGCGTGTAATACTTCAGCACGACCGAAAGTCTCTTTCCTCTTCTCTTCTCCCTCATCTTTTTCTCTCTTTTGACGACCTCGTCTCGCCATGTACGTATTAATTTTCTCTGGCGTCGATCATGGACACACGTCGAACGGCCACGATATCGCGAGAAAAATTCGTTCGAACATTCTCCAACAGATTATCAAAAAAAGAGAAAGAGAGAGAGAGAGAGAGAGATTTTGCTCCTCTTTAATAACTTAATCGTTTCTTTATTCCTTTTTTATATGATTTCTATATACATATTATATAGAAATCATTTTAACAAATACATGCTACATCATAAAGGCAAAGATAAAATAAAACTGTTGGTTGAAATAAAATCTAGCGCATGACGTAAAACAGTGCGATTTTCAAATGAATAACATTATGAACTGAACTTGACACCAAGACTAAAAAAAGAAACTATGTCAGTGGATCGCGATATCTACGCCTTGGGTTTCAACGAGAAAGAAATAAGCTGAGCAAAGATCAGAGAGCTATTCTGGAAACTCGAAATGTAGAAGTTAGTTGCATAATGTTGTTAACGATAACAATCGTATAGATTTCTTATTGTCGAAACACATGCAAATTTCTACAATCATCATTTTCCTTCTTTACATTCTTTACATTCTAGTTAAAAAATATCCCTCTTATATATTACATTCGAGTATTATTTCATTTCTATTTCATTTAAATATCATTTTAGTAACAGTTCTTCGTTTAGCTTATATCGAGCTAACTTTGTTACATAGAATATCATCCAATCGAAAGATATTTAATTATACTTGTTCGTTAGTTTCCATATCTTTCTCTACTTTACTTTATTTTACGTAAACGTTGCCATGGATGCATAAGAAGAAATAAATATTTATCTATCTTAAGTCTGTTAGCCTCAAATAGCAATCCGTGGATCATTCGGTCTTTTCCGAGAGCAAACGCAAGCAACGCGCAACGCTTACGGAGTAAAAGGAATGGAACTCATTACTCGACTCTGGGGTATTACCTGACTTTATCGTGAAAAACGGAAAGGGAGAAAAAGAGAGAGAAAGAGAACTAGGGAAGGAGATAAAATGTTCGAAAATGGTGCATCGAAAGCTAGTGGTTGCAAAGAGATAGAAAGAGCCCAAGAGATGGCTGCTTTCAAAAAGACTCGGAAAGCTCTTTTTCTCTCAAAGAAATAGAGAAAGAAAAAGAGAGAGGGAAAGGAAAAGAAAATAGTACATATATATAAATTTCACGGCATTCGAAGAGTCTGCTTCCAGACGCTTTATTTCAAGCAAACTACGCCTCAACGATCTGAAATAAAAGGTTAACGATACCGAAGAAGCTCCACGATCGCGTCGGTAAATCCATCTTTTCCGGCGTTTGTGAGAAGAAATAGAGAGAGAGAGAGAGAGAGAGAGAAAGAAGAGGTGGAGGTCAAGAAAAGCTAGAAAAAAACAATAAAAAAAAAGCATTCCTTTTGAATCTCGATACACACGCAGCAGATGAGAAATTCGAAATATGTCCGTTAGTTCGGTAGATTTAAAACCTTCTCATAGAGACTACTTTCGTAATAGTATACGATTGAGAGAGATAAGAGGAGAATGATTCTCCGTTCTCATAAAGAAATTTTCTCAAAATTCTTTACGCGAATACATATTCACATTTTCTTTTAACTTTCATTTGCGAATGATAACATTTTTAGGAGGAAGAAAATAATATTTCTATCTCTTCTACGCTAAAATTAAACCCTTTGATGTTGCACGAACAAAATTTCGTAATTTCAATTAAACGAAATCTTGAAATAAAATAAAGAAAGAGAGAAAGAGAGAGAGAGAGAGAGAGAGATTTAATCGATAACGATTTAAGTGGCTGATGTTATTCTACTTACGGATGGATAGATATACATGAGTAAAGGGGAAAGGGTAATGCCACTCCTACGTGGAATTATGTAAAACTATGCGTTGGGACGAAAATTACAGGCTTTAAAGAATTGCATGCTGAAAAGGTCGGCGCCGAATAATCGGTGAAATCACGTGGAGAAATTATTCCTCTGAGCATATCGAGTGAAAAGAAATTATACGCAGGAGAGAGAATCGATAAATGTGTAATTAAGTAAAAAGGATTAGCTAGTAAATAATATGGATGAAAAAAGAATTCTATTAGGTAAGAATACGAGCTAGACCGCATATAAAATTGAGAATGACTGGACGATATGTCGTTGTACATAAAAATTTCCATAGATGATATAGTCTATAGAGGTATTTGTATATGTATATATAAATGCTCCTATATATATATACAAATACCTATGCGCGTGAAATATCTCGAACACTATTGTTTACAAAGTACTAGTATGGGACGATTTCAAAACAAAAAGCTGTGATCGATCGTACGCGCTTCAAAGCAAAAGAGAGAATAAATTTGGAAACGAGACGCTTCGTTTCTACATATATATATATATATATATATGTGTGCGTGTGTGTGTGTGTGTGTGTGTGTGTGTGTGTGATTGACTGTGCGTGCGTGTGCGTGTGTGTGTGTGTAGTACGTAGTATATGTTTCTTTTTATTAAAAAAACTTTTTTTTTTAAAAATGCTAGTTCGTTAAAAAATTTGCTGTCCATTCGAGACGTTCTCTCTTTGGAGAAATTATCAAGGATTATCACCTCGGGACATGTTCGTCGCTCGAAAATACTACGAAGAAACGAGTTGCGGTGAAATGCTGATTCGTACTCCAGGGAACTCTGTCGGTTGAGTAACTCGAAATCGCGTTAAAAAGAACACGAGGTAATGCAATCAAAAATCGTCGACGAAGCTTTTCTCTTTAAAAACTTTAACGGGGGTAGTATTCAATTACGTATAAACTATTTATTACAGAATGAACCAAACGAAGCGTTACAAAGTGTTCTCATCGATTATTTTTCGTTAATATTAAACAAGACTAATTATAAATAAATTTAGAATACTTGTTTAACGTTTTACTTGGGTCATCTTACGCATATACTTAATATATAAAATATAATAGAAACAAAAATAATATTTTCTTATTGTTTGTTAGTTATCGACTTACTTTTATGCCTGGAGAATCTCCGAAGCTTCTTGAAGAAAGGCATTTCTATCGGCAAAATGAGAGAGATAGAGAGAAAAAGAGAGAGAGAGAGAGAGAGAGAAAGAGAGAGAGCGCCTTTTTCCGAAAAAGCGTACGAAATATTTTTTTTTTCACACGATCGATCACCTGTCAAACGACGATAAAACGACTTTGAGAATCGTTTGCTCGCGATAACCGTACAATCGCAAATAAAGACGCGAGGAAATACGTCCTCGTCCAAGAACGAGCGAGGCCGAAGTGTCGATTCCTTCTCCTTTCGCGTACTCGTACTTTACTCTCAACTTATGTATGTAACATATGTGCTTACGCGTGTATGCGTAAACGTGCGCGGCTTCTACTCGAACAGAATTTACTATTCCGTAAGCATTACACTGCGTTTTCATTTACTATTACTATCACTACCACCACCACTCCTACCACTACTCTACAACTAGTATCGATGCCTTTATTCAACATCTATTCAGAGCTCGTAACACTGCATACGCACTTAGAGTTGTTGTCCGTCACCATTTGCTTACTGACACTGATTGTGAACAGAGGATCAATGTGATGGACGAGATACCATTGATCAATGAGAACCAAAACGTGAGGTAACTACCGTAGTCCAGATTAAAAAAAGATATATGTATCTATGAGATTGTTAGAATTTTTTTGGTAAAATTTAAATTTTAAATTTAATTGTTAATGTTCGTATTCGCAAATTCGTAGCCGCATTTGTTGTCTTCATATTGATAAAACCGTAAATAATTCTTTTTTTCCTTTCCATAAGATCGTATACTAATAAAAATGTGACTTGGAGTTATTTCTTATCTTTGTAATTCATTGTAAGAGTCAAGATAAAACGGTCGTTCCTATGAACTATATAAGAAAGGTTCACGAATAATAGATAGTCCTGTAGAAATAAGATCTACTAAATATCTTCTTTGTTTATTCGTGAAGCTTTTTTTCATTAACGAAAATTAAAGAAAAATAAAGGAGAGATACAAGTTTACGCGTGAAAAGGGAGTAATGTAAATTAAGTCATAAATGTAAAAAAGAAGAATTTTTACGATTTTTTAGTTAGCAGCGTCAAGATAAGATGATAGGAGGTAATCCAAAAAGTTGGAAAGGAAATAGGAAAAAGATTAAAGAGAGCCAATGAAAGCAATCGTCTAACAGAGGATGGGTATAATTGGCGGGAAAACTTAATTAAGTCGTCGAGCGGAAGTTGGTAGAACGAGTTGGAGCTGGCGCTTTCAAACGAATAAGAAGACGTCTACGACGATATAGGTTCTCATAAAGAAGCTCATTCAAGAACGATGAACCATAGTAACAATGATCTTCAAACAAAATTTACATAAATTTATTTTCTCGTTGAATTTGATCTCATACAAAGTGCAACGTTCATTCCTTTATTCGTTGGTCACCTATTTCCTGCCCGTTTCTACATGTTAATGAACGATATGAATAAAACACGATATACATACATATTAAATATCAAATATCAGCCATCAGTCGGTTCGTTCTCTCTGTTTTTCTTTTTTTTTTTTTTCTTCTTTTTTTCTTCTTTTTCTTTCTTCTTATTATTTCTTTACTCGAAAAATACGCTCATTCATCGTCGTTTCTATCCCGAAATAGTAAATAGTAGACAGTAGTCGGCATAATATAATATACGCTTCTGAGTACAAGTGGCAGCTTCTATTTAGAACAATCTATTTCCATTATAGTATTAAATTCTTGTCGTATAATCGTGCCAAGTATCCACTCTGCTTCCGAATGAAATTAGTCAAGCGCGTTATTATACTAGGTTCAAAGTTCCTTCAACACGTGGGTCATGAACTTTGAACTTTGAGACTTCCGGAAGAATGTAAAATTCAAACGTTGTAATGATATAAGAAAAAAAGAAAAAAGACAATTCAAGGAAGACCCGATAAGGAACGATTAACGATAATTAATAATAAATGAGACATCTTCGATCTATATAATGGAATCGATGCTCTCGTTTCTTTTTCTCATATCTATAGATAAACTTGATTGAATTACTCCGCAGTGAAGTAACGCTCAAACTTCCCTTATGATTCTCAATTAAAATTCGTGGTCTTTCTCGACGAGATGCAAGAATATCATCGACCGTGAAGAGAGAAAGATAAAGAGAGAAGCTTAAGCCGCTTTTGGTTAAACCAACTATTATTTCGTGGCCAAAGGGAAAGCCATCGTCGAGGAACGTAGCCGTTGGCCCGGTTACCTTCATCCTTACGGATTTCATTAAAACTCAAACTGAGAAAATTTGAATATAACTTAACGAAGAACCAAAATTCGCGAGAGCTCATATCCCGGAATATACAGGTCGCGATTTTGAACGCGAGGTCGTTGCTTTCATATCATACTAATATCAACAAAAACAGACTTTTGACTGACTTTGACGATAATCACATCAGTTTGCCTTTATACTCCGACGAATAAACATCGAAGCTCTCTCTTTCTAAACGTGAATTAAAAGGGAAACTGCTAAATTCGTGCGAGTCAAGTCGTATTCGTTTGAAAAATCATTTCTCATTTCAAATTCTCTTTTCTATCGTGTACTTTTTGGAAGGGACTGAGTGTTGTTTTAATAAAATAAAGATAACACAAGGAAACATACGCGTATAAAAATATTCTATTTATGCACTAATTATATTAAGTTCATTTAAGAATTAGATATTAAATATTTTTTCTTTATTATGATCGAGAATGTTTTTTCGATTGTTGAAAATATCGAGTAATTCTCTAAAAAATCATCTCAAGATGGCCGTAAAATCGGCGTGAAATTGAATCGCAGAAGTTGGAAAGGGCTCTCTTCGAGACAGGAACTTTAATATCCGAAGATAGTGAAGAGTATGTATGTACCTTTGGTGCTTTTTCTAAAGTTCGATAAACGCTTACGATACTAATATTTCCTGTCTTCGATCTCAAATCCACAAAATGCTCCTGGCATTGCCTATGACAGCCTTTCGAAAACTTTGAAAACTTCCTTTTAAAAGATGAAGACATTTTTCCGCGAGCGTGCTCAACGCGATCTTACCTATCGTTTTGCATATTTTTCATAAAAAATAAATGGAAAAAGAAAAAATCTACGTACCGTCTCATTTATGCGCCTAGAAAATGCATACATACATTAGTTATTATATATACCTACGATGGAAAATAATATGAAGCGAACCAGGAGCGATTATAAAGCGCAGTTAACCGTTATCTAATTGATAGGTACGGTCCATTGATTCCATGTTACAGAGAGGGTGACGTTTAGAAAACTGCATATTAGAACTATGATATAAAAGTAGTAGAAAGGATTGATTTGCGATCTTCTACATATACTTCCTTTTTCCATGCGACGCAAAGAAATGATTAAGGAAAAGAAAAAGAAACACGAGAGAGAGAGAGAGAATTTGACATGGACTTGGAAAGAGGAAGAAAGAGCAATATAGGAGAATATAAATTCGATCAAAATTAACTAAAAATTATTACTATCGATCAAAATTAATTCTATGTCGACGGATCATTTTCTATTCCGTTGTATTCATGAATAAATGTTGACGATAACGACGACGAAATCGATGATGCCGACGACGACGGCGTTACCGATTCGTAATCGCATTTTAAAATGCGAAAACGAGTTCGGCCTCGTTTTTGCTGCGGTTCACACGCTGATTACATTTGTCCAATGGATAGTATAGTACATACGTGTGTGTGTGTGTGTGTGTGTCTACGTATATACATATGTACATACGGATTTAATCAACGAATTTGTTCAACGAATAGTTTTTTCGTTACACCTTCATACGCGACATATATAAAAATATATGTATTTACGTATATAAAACGTAGCTATTTGCCGTTTGACCAGAATTTACATTGTAAATTTTACATTGTAAAATTTACGTAAATTTTGTCAGCATACGAAACTCACCATACGATCGATCTTTTAGCGACGAGCGCTGAATAATGCAAAAAGTGAATAAGAAGAGGGAGACGGGTGTTAGTTGTGAATCGTGCGTTCGATTTTATTTAACCGCAACGTCATTTATTTTATGTATCGCTTTTACTCGATATCTATCTCCTGTATTTTACGCAATCCCTCTTTTACTCTTTCTCTCTACATACGTACATACATATATATATATATATATATATATATATATATACAAACATACAACAAACACACACACACACACATATATATATATACATATATCTTTTTTGTTCCGCTTTACCGATTTCAAAGACGAACGTGTCTCATTTATTCGTTCGATTTCTTTTTGCCAGTAGTAGTCCCTGCATCGATCAACCGGTCTCTCCTACTCTTTCTTTCTCTCTCTCTCTCTCTCTCTCTCTCTCTCTCTCTCTCTCTCTCTCTCTCTCTCTCTCTCTCTCTTTTTCTCTCACTTTCAACGTGACTGCTTCGTAATCATTCGAGTTCTACTAATTAACATTCCGTACCCGACTAATTCCGTCCGTACATCCGACTTGTTCCTGACCATAGCGATGGCGACTTCGAAAGCGTTAAACATTCATGTAGTTAATTATAAATTAACGCTGTTCGTAAGAACGCAAACCAACTTTAATAATTTTACATAAACTCTCTTTCTCTCTCGCTCTCTCGGTTTTTTACATACATATTAAAATCCCATCAAATTTTCAAGATAACGTTCATGTGACAATAGCGTCAAAACTAGATTAGCTACGTTAAACGGTACATTAGTTGCGATTGAAATATATCAAATCGTAGCACAAAGAAAGACTATAAATTCTCATCTATAGAAATGACCGAACGGATATATTTGAAAAAGAAATTATACGAAAGTGAAAGAAAAATGAGAGAGGAAGAAAACCACGACGAACGAATTGTTCACGATGGAACTTCGATACCTCGAATGAACCCTCTATCTTTCTTTTGCCTAATGAAGGAAATGAAGGGAGAAGAAGAAAAAAGTAGAATACTTCAGAAAGGAAGAAAGAAAGAAAGAAAGAAAGAAAGAAAGAAAGAAAGAGGAAGCTTTTACGTCGAGTCTAACGCGTGCAAATAAAAGCTTTCTCTCACGACGAAAGCAGTAATGAAATCCTCTCCTCCACGAGGGTGTCGATATTGCGGTCGAACAATTTATCGATCGATCTACTCACACCGATATTATTTCCATGTAAATTAAATCTAGAATGGGCGTACGAAGTGCATGTGATAGAATAGTTTTGTGGTTAGCGAATATTTTCGATACGAGACCCTATTGGTTACACTATACCTCGTTCTCGAAGTCGAGAGTAAATCGTTTTATCGATCGTATCTTGACGATTGAGAGAAGACAATTTCTATTTTAATTTCTTCATTCTTCCAATTCCTTCCTTATTTTTTTTTTTTTTTTTTTTTCTATTTCTTCTCTACTTTAGTGTCAACAAATCCAAAATGGAATTTCCACGATGCTATCGCGTAATTGAACTCCGTCGCATCCGCAAACGTACCGGAACGTGTCACCATCCCCATAAATCAGGACGTAATCGACGTTTTAACCGCAAATACGGATAGCACGAAGCGCACCAGAGTGCTACATTTCAGTGAATAATTTCGCCTACCGTATGCTCTCAGTTTGCAAACTTCCAATCTCTGATCTCATCTCTCTTTCTTTTCTAAGCTATCGAACGAATATCATCGATAGAAAATACAATGGAATAAATTCCAAATTAATGGATCATTATCCAAATACTTTTGATTTCTTCAGATAGATAACATCGTAACGATGCTCGGTAATATCGACAATCTCTGTCGAAAAATATTTCAATACCTGTGTACTCGAGATAAAGGTGTTTCGGCCGAGTTAAAATTACGAGTTAGCATTGTGCTTTCCAAATCACAAATAACGAGTAACATAATACGCACAGTCTGGCACAATGGCATGGCTGTTCGTCGTTGATACGAATGAATCAAGAGTCGGGTATAATGCAATTTCCTGAAACAGCGACCGTGCCAAACGTGCGAAAGAGGAAGAAACAGAAAGAGAGAGAGAGAGAGAGAAGAGGGACGGGGAGGGAATCCGGGTAATATTCAGTTCATTACAAATCCGTACAATTTCGGGCCAAGTCTGTAAAGGGGTGCACAGCTGCACATTTTCCTTGCATTGTGCAGCCATCGGCTTGGTCGATGGTTTCCTCCCGTTTTTTTGCCTTCCTCCTTTGCCTAGTTTCCTGTTCGTCGCAATACGCGAACATAGCTATCGTTGAAATGAAATTTCAGCAACGGAGCACTTTAAAATCAGATATGTATTTATATGTACTAAATACATAGATTTAGATTTTTTAACTTGGAAATATGTTTGTTTATTTAAATATATCATTATTTTCTTTAGCTATATCATTCATTGCTGAAAACGGCAAGGTGATACCTATTGTATATATATATATATATATATATAGAGGAAGGTTATTTTAATTAGAAAAATATTATTTACGATTTAAATTTGTTTCTAAGAAGTCTTTACCTTTGAATTACTTACTCGAAACGTCTTATTATTGATACAATTTTGTTGGCTCAAGTTCATTGATCAAACTACAAGTTAATGATCAATTACCAGACATTCAACACCATCTAGCCCTGAAATTCTTAACCAATGTTGGAACCGCTCCCGATAATAGACCATTTTCTCCATGTTACCAACACGTACGCATTATTTATGATGCTTAATAAGCTGATGTATTTGGCATTTTGTACATTTGATAATCAATGTTTATACAACTATTTTAATACAAAAATTTTATCTTAAATATTTAATAAATAACTATATATAATTAACAATGAAATTGGCATTTTTGATAATACTATTTATGTAAAATACATATAAACTGTATGAATTTACAGATAAAATAATGAAGGCATTGCAAATAGATATGCTATACACATTATTGATACTCCTGACATAAGACTACAATCTTCTGTAATTATCACGTTGTTGCGATTGTGATCCTGCTATTAAAGTTGAATAAATAAATGGTAAAATCGAAGCTAAAGCTAAGCAAAGGCCAATTACCGGCCGATACCACACCCATGCAAAACCAATTACTAATAAACTAATGGACATGGAAACGGACATTGTTAATGACTCAATTGCTATTATTCCACATAAGAATGTTGAATTAAGTATCACGGTCCTCAATATATTTGCCAAACAAGTTGCTGCCAAAAATAGAACTAACCAGCCTAGTCCTCTGAAAATAGTTATGCATTTTCTTTGAAAAAATGGTTTTTAATAAATAATTTCATAAAAAGATGAATGAGCATGATACGCATATAAAGTATGAAAATATTTAAAGGGAATAATAATTGTAAAAGATTACCTGATACTCCAAGTTCTCCAGTAATTGTGCACATGTTCCAAGTGAAACATTTGATCTACCGTCATTTTGTGTTTCCTTTGAAGTAAAATATCTTCCCCGTGTGATGTGGTATAAGGAACAATAATTCCTTTCTCCATCATGCCAACGATAGAGTAAATATCACCTTGTTTACCTGCATAAGAAAATTGTATTCTAATGTCTCCCACCTATATGAAAAAAGAAAAATAGGCATAAGAAAAGTAGGCGTATAAATATTATATAGACATAAAAATGCAATATTAAGAAGATACCTGAGGATTCCACAAATCAGCGCTATGATAATACAGGCCAGAATGCATTTTGATATCTTTACGTTCTGGTCTCTCGTCGCTAGTAATCTCAACAAATTCATTAAATTTCTTCTTTAATTCTGATCCAAGAATAAAGGCTCCAATTTTAACTTCATTAGCAATCTGTATTTGACTTTTGATTGGCATTTCTTTTGGATTATGGTGTCCAGTTCTGATATAAAAATGATCAGAATCTACAAGCTTATCCTTCCATTCTGTCGTATAATAATAATGTTTCTCTTCTTCCGTTACACCACCAAAACTAAAATAACATTTCAAAGGTTATATAAAGAGTATTTGATAAATTATATTTAACAATCGAATATAATACCTTCTTTCTTCTTCGATTTCGACCCATTGATACATCTGTACTCTTCTTTTTAATTTAACACTTGACACAATAATACCATAATCAGGTTCAGTCAATGGCTCTGATATGGATAATGATCCTGAAATATGTATTAAACGACCTTCAAACTCGGGTAATAATTTAAATGGATTTGAAAGCACTGCTACATTCCGTAAGGCTTCGTCTAAAGAGTATGCTACTTTTACAGCCCTTCCCTGGAAATCATGAAAATATATTCATTGTACAAAAAGCCTTATAAAAAGCATAATAATATATAAATTACATACTTCGTTCCAAAACAACAGGCACATGCCAGTCGCAAACAAAATAGATCCAATAATAGCAGTTAACCATGATTCTCTAAACTGTTCTGAAACTGACATTGGAACATTTATGGGTGAAGGCTGTCTTCCATTAATTCGATTTTGATGTATTGGTTCAACATTTGCTCTTTGCTGCTGTCCATTTTGCTACAAAACATTTAAATATTAACATCAATTTTTCAGTAAAATTATAACTTTAATCAGTCATAATAAAAATACGATTCGAAAAATATGCAATGAGATTTAATATTTTATATAAATACATTGAACTATTATATGTACGTAAATATGAATAATTAAGTAACACGAATGTTTTAATAGATCCTTTTAATATTTACATTTGCACGATACATTTCCAAAATTCATAAAACATGATAAACATTCAATGCAAGTTTAAAGGATATTAAAGTCAAAAATTATATATTATATCACTGCGGGGTATACATGTACACATACATATATATATATATATATATATATATATATATATATATATATATGCATATGCGTGTGTATGTAATGATATATATATATATATATATATATATATATATATATATATATATCACTACAAGATCGAATATGAAATGTTAAAAATTTTGAGTTTTATTTTGTCAAGTTCTTGTGTATTACCCATAGCATCCAATCATATGTTTGAATCTCAGAGAAAGAAAAGCAAATTTTCCTATTGGTTGTCATCGTAATTATGCTGCAACATATTTATTTAAACAATCTACGAATTATTAAACATTCTTTATTCTTTCCTTTTATTCTCAAAGAAATGTACTTCTTGAAAATCTTATAAAAATCGTGTAACATAAAAAAAATATCAGAAAGAATTTATTAGCAAATTGTGTAGTATGCTGAAGATACGGCAGATGGTGTAAAAGGCGATAGTAAATTTGAGTTTACTTTATTGTTTATCGCATACAATCAAAGGATAAAACAAAGTTATGTTATCGTTTATCTGAAATGGATCAGACCTCATCCTGCATGAGGTATGTGTGGATGTATTTTAACTTGATCAATCGTTGGTTCATAAATTCGTAAGTTTGTGCGTTAATTAAACTTGACACGCAAATGTGATATAAAATAAAATATTTTTATACAAGATAATTGAATTTTTAACAAAACAACTCCGTTGTCATATATTTTAAACGTATAATATCGTTTGTTATATCGAAACTGTATTTCGAAGGAACACAATATTAACAATGTTTCCTAACATGCAAATAGAAATATTTTATATTTAATGAACAAATGATAACTTTATAATTGAATTATTAGTAATTAATATATAATTCATATTGAATCGTTTTTTCGTTCAATTTATCAAGTGTTATCTATGTTGACCTTTTTGATGAAACTTCAGAGGTTTTGTGATAATCTATAAGTTCTTGTTTAGTTAAAAAATCTGTTTAATAATTTTCATACACTATGTTTTATTATATTATTGATATAGATATTTGATTGCTTTAAATATAGAAAAATAATATATTTCTAGGTTTAATACAAATAAATAAAGCACTTTCTAACGAGTACAAAAAATAAAATATATTTTTCAAAATGTATTGGTTAAAAATATCTTTTATCCTATGTATGTTTGGATTGCTAAAAGACTTCAGGCCATCCGAGTCATTCGTAACTGATTATTTAACAGGACCATGGAAGAATTTTACACATGCACAAGTTTGTGAAACCTTTAAAATCTATTAGTTAATAATTGGTCTTAAATAGTTTTAATTATATGTATATTAACTTTCAGGTCAATCAAGAAATTTATCCAGTTAGCACGTACAGTTATTTTTTAACTCTAGTTATTATATTTTTGATAACAGATTTTGTAAGATATAAGCCTATTATTATATTGTGTTCACTTTCTGGAATGATTGCATTTCTTGTATTGATATTTGGAAAAACTGTGCCAGTAGTTCAGATCACTGAATTCTTTTATGGTCTGTTTCTTTCTTCCGAAGTGGCATATTATACATACATATATGCAAAAGTTGATAAGAAACACTATCAAGAAGTGACAGGTCATACAAAAGCTGCTTCGCTTGTTGGACGGTGTATGGCTGGAATTATAGCACAATTAACAGCTTCTTTTCATATATTAGATTTCCATGAGTTGAATTATCTTACCATTGCAGGTACCTTTTGCAAATAAGAATGCAAATGTAGTATGAAAAATTTTATCAGAAATCCAGAAATTGATACCATCAAATATATTTTTAATCGTCCCAATATATCTTGATAATGTTGATATGATAAGATT
Organism: Vespa velutina; assembly: GCF_912470025.1. Lineage (NCBI taxonomy): Eukaryota > Metazoa > Arthropoda > Insecta > Hymenoptera > Vespidae > Vespa > Vespa velutina. The sequence continues at coordinate 597,472 of NC_062200.1, read as the reverse complement.
ATTGACTGATAAAATTAATTCTCTCTTATATATATATACAAATCGATCATAATATTATTGATCGGCGAAAAAGATATTGTTTGTTTCAGCGTTTGGTCTCGCCACGATATGGACGTTTTTTTTACCATCCGTCGGTCAATCGATTTATTTTCATTCACCTATTTATGATCAAAGTATTACAACCGCACCAGCGGATACCGTGAAATCGTCGGAAAGTGACAATTGCTATGAATTCGATCGTCATAAACAATCGAGATATAATCCTGCGAAGAGAAATAATGTTACCTCAATGTCTTCTAAGTTGAAACATGCCTACGCGTTATTATGGCAACATTTTTTAAACGCTTATACGCATCATCACATTGTAAAATGGTCCATGTGGTGGGCATTTTCAACTTGCGGCTATTTGCAAATAACTAATTACGCCCAACTTTTATGGCAAACGGCTGTTGAATCATATGACGATATCTATAACGGAGCGGTAGATGCTTGTTATGCAATAATAGGTAAATACATAAAAAATTTTTCAAGATCCACAAGAGACTAAATAAATAAGATGATACGCGATATAAGCAATATGTTGTTATTGTGTATATGATTTAAAGAATTTTCAAGAAAGCAATAACATTTCCAATTAGGTGCTTCCACCGTTTTTGTCATTTCTAAAATACCATTCAACTGGCCAGTGATAGGAGATGTAACATTAACATTATTTGCCCTTATAGAGGGTGGCTTAATTATATTGTGTTCTTATAATTATAATATTTGGGTATTATATACTGCTTATATAATATTTGGAGTGGTTTATCACACTATGGTCACTGTTGCAAGGTAATTCTTATTTAAATAGAATTTTTTACTTAATTCATATGTTTTGTATCCTATTATTTTATAGCTTCGAAGTTGCAAAAAATATATCTGAAGATAGCTACGGTTTAATATTTGGGACAAATATCTTTTTAGCACTATTGTTCCAAAGTTTGTTAACATTAATAGTTATTAATGGAAATCTTGGAGACACTATTAGATCTCAGGTAAGAAGAATGTATACATGATCAAAATGTGTGTGTGTGTGTGTGTGTGTGTGTGTGTGTGTGCGCGCGCGCGCGCGCGTGCGTGAACAAAAATCTGAGAGATTAATCTGTTTTCATACGATACGTCAAATTACAATTTTATCGTACGATAATTAATTTTTTGTTTTAGTTTTTCATTTATGGCTGTTATTATATAATTTTGGCTGTGATATTTTTAATAATAGCTATATATACGATTATAAAACGTTATAGAAATGGTGATAAATTTGAAATATGGTTAAAAAATAAGAACATTCGAAAGTCAATAGATAACATCGATAATAATGAATCGTTTAATACAAATTCGACGGTATCTAAAAATGATATCTTAACTGTTCAATCAGAAGATAAGTATTGCGTAAATTAATAATTATAAAAAAAATGTATAATATCCTCCTTGTATTATTCTTGTACGTATTATATTTACTAAGAATGAACTATTTATTAGCTTTAGTTAGAAAGACGTTGTTATAATAACGAATAATATCCCTTTTTTATGGTTTTTATTATTAAAAGAAAAAAAAAAAAATAATAATAAAAAATAAAAAACCCTTAACGTTGTCTTAAAACTTGTAGTATGGAATACGAAAAGAACAGTATTTGTATTTGTAAGATAGTAAAAAATAAACATCGATAGAAAAATTGAAATTTATATCAGAAACTATTACTTTTTGATAAATTGTATTATCAAACAAATGTTTATTTTAGATGAAAATTCATTTTATTATTCTCACGACGTGAAAAGAATAAAAATTAATCGTGCAGTTTTAAATAATTTGATGGTATTATTTATTGCGGCAAATACCCAAACGTCAATGTTTGCGGTTTTTATAAAAGTGTAAATAAAAGTAAGAAGAAAAAAGATAGTATCGTCGATATATCCTGGTTACTTAACTCCAATAATTATTTCATGAGCAATGTTTCTTTGAATTAAAATTAAATATGCTCGAACGATCAAATTGAAAAAGAAGCTAAACGAATTGAACGTGTACAAATTTCTTTCTATATACATTGTATTACAACTAAAATAAAACAAACATATCAAATCTTTTGATCATTTCATCGATATTAACGAGATAATATTATTTTTTTGTACTTGAACGCATCACAAAATAAAGGCAATATATATATATATATATATATATATATATGTGTTTTATTGGAAATTATCGATAGAAACGTAGTCTTAATCATCGAATCTTGTGGGATTTTCCTTCGGAATGCATTGCAATTATATAGAGTCAATTAAAATACGTAGACGATCAGAAACGTGCGTATAAACATCTTCGATGAAAACCGAGGGGAGGTCAAAGCGACAGATAGTAAGTACGATTTGTTTATGAGGGGCATCGAGCATATAAAACAACTAACGGCGTTGCCTAATGCCGCAGTTTGTAATATCCACGCGAGTGCAAACATATTACACGTTTTTCGTCCGTCATCATAACTCGTGTCTTTGGAAAAAAGCAGCTTACCTAAAAAGGAATTTCTATCCGTAAAGCAAGAGAGAAATCATGGTGCAATTTCGGGTAAGAGAATCATTTCTTAATAATCTATAAGAATATGATAATCGTGTTGTGTCGATGATCTTCTTTATATTCAAATGAATCTACGTAAATATATATTTATACACGTATTCTCTGATGAGTTATCAAAAAATACAATCGCGGTTCAAGTTGCTACGAGCATCGATTTTCGAATCGATAATGACAATCGAACCTGTTCTTTAATCGTGTCCTCGTTGATTCCATCGCCTCGTCGTCATTCAAACAGAATAACTCGCGTTAAAACTTCGCCATCGATATAATTTTACGCTTCACAATTATTACGCGAGTTGAACATTGAAAGATCGTATTGTTAGCGTTTTATTCTTATGTAACACCGAGAGAACGCATATCGAGTTATAGAATAAAAATGAAAACGTTCCTATGAATAAGCTATATACTATAAATGGAATGCAACTGGGAATATATAAAAGACATTGAGAAAAAGGCGGTTTTATCGTTTCGATGAAAGAAGATTTATTGATCGTAAATTTGAAGGTAATGGCGAAAAGGGAAAGTCCCAGCTCGGCATTGTTCGACAAACAAAACGATTCGATTAATGATATAATCGGTATTTTCTAATTCGTCGTTGTTTCAACTATATACTATCGATTCGAGAAATTCGATTAGCAAAAAATGAATCCAAAAAGATAATATAAAGTCTTTGCTGATCGGACGTTCATAACTTTACGTACGAAAACAATCGTTAACAATTCGAATCAATCGATCCCCGATCATTGATTAGATTTTCAATCATCGGCGAAATCATTTTCATTGTCTCGAATTTAATCTCTCGGAGATCTCGAGTCGAGACTTTATTGATCGTTTATTCGTAAGAAAATGAAACGCTTTTAAAAGGGTCGCCGAGTTTCGCGCTTTCTCTGCTTAAGGCCAGTCTCGTAAAAGTGTACGCTCCTCGATTGAGAAAGAAAAAAGAATGATATGAGTCTGGCAAAAGGAAGATATGCATATTTATATGTACGAAAAAAAAGTAAACTGATACTGAAGATAATCGAACGTCTAAGGTCAGAACAATCGCACATTATAACACAAGTTCGTTCGTTCGTTCGTTCGTTCCAATGAAGAAATCAATACGTCAATATTGCTCGTTATCTGTAGACCGATAACAAAAAACAAACAAATAAAAAATGATCGATTTTTCGCGCGGAAAAAGTCGATCATACAATACAAATATCGTTCGTTCTTCTTCGAAGGAATTCCCTAACGAGAAAATTATTATGATGCTGGGCATTTCCAACGTTCAGGAAGTACGTTGTAAGTACGTTGAAGATCGCATAGTAGGTTGAAGAAAAGAAGTGGGATATAAAAAGAGAGAAAGACGAGTCGTTCGAAAGGATATAGTCGATGGAAGTATGACGAACGTCGACGCCTCGACTTCTTGGTGGGGTTTATAGAAAACTCTACCATCTCTCCGTACGCCCGGAATCGTCATTGTACTCTCAGTTCCGTTTAAAACAGTAGAGAGAACGGTACATCATATTCTTTTGTCGTTTTTAGAACAAAATCTTTTAATAATCTTTCTTCGCCTGATAACGTGATAAAGAAGTAAAACGAGCAATGTCCTTAAAATCGGTAAGTCGTGCTTGAAATTGAATTTCGTGCAAATTCTCTCTTACATCGTATACTCGATATTGCTTTTTAATATGCAAACCAAGTTACCATTATTAAACAAGATTAAACAAGAATGAAAGAAGTGTAGCTAACCTCACAAAATTTTTCATGTTTATAAACATGGACGCGCCAGACGATATTCACCAACATCAAATATTATAATGAATTCACAAACACGTGGTTTACTTTCAAAAACGAAGCGAAAGAAATGATTCATTAAACGACCATGATCATTTTCGAGGCTCAAAAAATATATTGGTCGAATATTCGATGATCAACATCAAATCATTTTTCAGCCTTGTATCTACATGGTCGTTTTTTATTGATAAGATTTATAATATTACATGCTCTTTGAACGAAGATTATTCGCTCAGGCGAGCATACTCGTAACATAATACTTCATTTGTATGATATGATACGATACTTCAGTACCGAAATGTTTTACCGTATCGCCTAACCTCCAACGATAAGAAAGCCGCACCTTGATACAAACCACCGCACTTCCTGCAATTATCTGCACTTTGTTACACAAATTCCTTTACGAAGGTGTTTCTGAATGATGTTCTTTTTTTTCTATTTCTCTATGAAAGTAGAGTGCGCTTGTACGCAATAAGAAAGGCGGATACAGAAACGTAACGACCATTCATAAAGTATTTCCATTCGTTACGTTATTGTAACTCTGACATTGAAAACGACACAACGTCTTTGACGAAGTTGTCATAGCAGTTCGACGATGTGGCTTAATCACTTAAATTAAAATAGAGTATTAAAACAGAGTTGAGAGAGAGAGAGAGAGCGAGCTTTTTTCTACTTCTCATGTTGATTCTTTTCCTTTACGTACTAGCTTGTAACTCGTTAAATATGTTCGTCGTGCGTGATTCATATACGAATGAGACCACGTATCACCGAATAAAGAATTCATATGTGATAGATATATCTCGCAATGGACTAAGAAGGAACTGTCCTTGAAAAAGGAAAAAAAAAAAAAAAATGAAACATTAAATTCTTTAATTCGAGTCGTTAAGGCGATGACGTTAGAAAAATTTCAGCAATTGGGTCAGTAATTAATCTAAACAATACCAGGAAGATCTCTCTTTCTCGCGTGTTTCTTACGAGAAATAATATAGCTGAAAGAAGAATAAGTATGTGTTTATATTTTCATCTTCGAAAGAAAACGTAGGCGTTCGTTTCGTCACTCGCTTCGTCTCGTCATACATAAGTACATACGTTCATTTCAAGCAAGAAAGTTGGATTCTATGATGTCATGGTTTGCTCGCAACTTTCACTCGTACCAACGACGAGCCTTATTTTACCTCTCTTTAAAATCCTCTCTTTGATATAAGAAAAACGTGTTAATACAAGCGATTATTGATAAGAGACGATTCAAGAAAAGAAATTGATACATTAAGTAGACTCGTGTGAGATAAGTCTTGCATTTACTGATACAATATCTATGTGCATAAAATATGAAGAAATAACAAAAGACATTTAGGATCGTACGATTTCAAGATCCTTTTCTTCATTTCCTCTTTCATTTCTTTCTATTTACATGAATCTTATCGCTTTCTCCAGTCGAGAAATTTTTTAAGAAAACGGTTTACATAGAAACGAGTTGGCTCTACTTTCTATATCTAGGCTCTCGCATAGATATCCTTTTAATTCCACGCATTGAAATCTTCGTATAACGAGATAAGAGGAAAATTTCAATAGAGATTAAAACATTTCATTTAATTATTTGCTCGGTGTGTATACATTATTATTTCTTTGGGAAGATTAAACGTCAGGTGTTCATCATGCGCGGACACGATTTCGTAATGCTTCGGAAAACACGCGACATTGCGCGTGCAAACCTTTCGGGATTGTATCCTTGACTGGCGTTTGTGAAATTCTTATGGCGAATCGAATAAATGCGTTATATCATGTAATCAATTCGTCCTAAGAACGATATCGCTTGCTATTAAAACTAATCTGTATTTTTTATTTATTTTTCTTTTTCTTTTTTTCTTTTTTTTCTTTTTTTTTTTTTTTTCCTTTTTTTTTTCAGGCGATGCCATTATTATTTTTGTTAACATTGATCGGTGGGATCATGGCGCAATGTTTGACGGGAGATGACAATCCCATTATGATGAATCCACGTTCGAAAACGATGCTCGACGAAGGTCGTTACGAATTTGCTATAGATGCTTTAAAGAAGGCCGCTGAAATACAAACTAGCGACAATATATTCTTCAGCCCGGATAGCATTCACAGCGCCTTGACTTTAGCGTATTTCGGTGCCCGTGGCAACACGGAGACGTCCTTGAAAAAAGCTTTGCATATTCCAGACGATTTATCGAAGATCGACGTGATGAGATACTACGCTTTCGAAAAATCTATTAAACAAAAAAAAGAGGTAAGAGTGATTCGTTTCAAGGTGAGCCGCGTGAAACGAGACCGAAACGCTCTCGACGGTAATGATATTTTCATTCTACATCTTTTCAGAATAATGGGTCAGCCAATTACGAGTACAAGTCCGCCAACCGGCTTTGGGTAACGGATGCGAGAAAGTTGCGTGATTGCATGCTCGATTTGTTCAGTGATCAGTTGGTCAAGATTGACTTTAAAAGCAATCCATCGGCCGTACGAAATAGTATAAATGATTGGGTCAGCAACGCCACGAGGGGTCATATTCGTGATTTATTGCCAGAAGATAGTATCACAGAAGATACGGATCTCGTCTTGGCTAATGCCGTTTACTTCAAGGGTCTCTGGCAAAGTCGTTTCGATCCAGCAAATTCGAAAAGAGATATCTTTTACGCGCCTGGCTCTCAAAATTCCGTAATCACGTTCATGCGCCAAAAAAAGACATTCAATCACGGTTAGCGAAATATATCTGAAATTTATATTCGTATATTATAGATATTATACAAATATTTTAATATACCCTGATAAAGTAGTTGTTAAACATAAATTTTCTTCGTTTGTTCGATATAGTCGTCTCGGAGGAATTGGGTGCGCACATTCTTGAACTTCCATATAAAGGTCAAGAAATCTCTATGTTCATCCTGTTACCGCCTTTCGCAGCGGCCAGATATTTGAACGACGGAGCGAATCGAAACCAAGGAGACGGAGGTATCAAGAACGTTCTTCGACACATCTCTACTGAGGCCGGTGCGACGGAATTAAGAATACTTCTTGACGATGGAATGCCATCGAGACAGGTCGAAGTCTCTTTACCGCGATTCGAATTGGAAAGAGAGTTACCCTTGGTACCGCTTCTTCGTTCTCTCGGTGCTGGTGACTTAGTCACACCTGATGTGGCTGATTTGCGAGATTTCTTAGCCGACGGTGAGAAACCACTTCATTTGGGAGACGCTGTTCATAGGGCTAAAATCGAGGTCACCGAAGAGGGTACGACAGCAGCAGCAGCCACGGCGCTCTTTAGTTTCCGTTCGAGCAGACCGTCCGAACCGGCTGTCTTTAATGCTAATCATCCATTTATATATTTCATCTATGACAAACCAACGCACAGTATATTATTCTGCGGTATTTATCGTACACCCGGCGCACCGGTTTCATCGATACCTGCTTAATGATCTTCCCTAGGAGATAAACATCCTTCTAAAGTACGTGATTCCTCATTCTTCGTACTAAATAATCGGAGCGATTGCGCAGTTGGCATTAGTCGTCCGTGCTCGTATATCAGCTGTGTTTACTTTTTAGAACAATCGCTAGCAGGGGATTAATAAGAAAGCCGATAAAAGAGTAAATGGATTAATGAATGGACGAATGAATGATAATGCCTCGAATACTTGAGAGTGCCTGTTTGAATCTATGAATGGATACGTGATATTAAAAATTTCATAATGTTTATAAGTTTTGCTTTCGACCAAAGGTAACCACAAAAATGAACAAATTACAGATTCAATTTATTACATAGCTATATATTTAATTTGTCTTTTATGATAAAATATGACAATTGGTTAAGGAAGAATCCATGACTAAAATATTTACAAAAAGTCACTTTGTAAAATTATATCTAGGTAGAAAGAGATGTATTCATTGTTTTCATTGGATATATTTCTATTTTTTATAACTTATAGAGATTACGGATATTGTTAGCACGTCTTGTTTAGTCGGGCAATTGATTAAATTTGAATGTGTACCTGTAACACAATCCCACTGATTGATTTCTATTAACGATATTCTGAACAATCAAACAATACATGTAATTTGTGTATATCTCTTTGCGATGAGAGAAACTATATTTATTTTGTTTATAATATCTATAATTCTTATAACTATTGTATACTTTTTATTGTTGCCTTTAATTATGAGATTCTTTTTTATACCCGATATCTTCAATAATCTTTGGCACTGGTAATGATTGATTATAAGTGTAAAAAAAAAAACTATATAAATAAAAGGTAAGATAATATTTTTATTTTACATTTCAATGAGATTTATTTAATTTATTATATCCTCGAGAAATTACAATTTTCTTTTGTTATCGAATCTTACATTAAATTCCTTTAAGATATGTCTTTCATATTTTTGTTATTTTATTATATAAATCATAATTTTTTCTAACTTTACATTGTGAAATTTATTTAAAGGAGAAATTTTTTAATTATTTCAATTTTTGACTCGAAGCGTTAGTACAATTTTAAATACGAAGGAGAAACGCGCGCTTTTCATATTTTATGTTGGTACGAGCCTAACATGTAATAGATTCGATCAGAAGAGTTAGGTAGGCCTAGGTCTTTATAATAACTAACTCATTCCTTACCTGGAAAACTATTTTATTTACTGCCATCTAGCGAAGAAATTTTAATATGAATATACACACAGAGACAATTAAATTTTGTAGGTATGTGCTAATCACGCTAACACCACTTTAGTCGGCTTTGTAACAATTGCCCTTAGTATTGTAGTTTTGCTACGAGCCTGTAATAAAACAAATTTATATGAAATATATAATTTGGATTTAAATATACATGTAATAAATAGTGAAAATATTTATTTACATTGTACAAATTACATTTACAACAAGTTATTTGTAATGTTCTTATTCATAAAATTAATGATAAAGTAGTCTTAATGGAATTGTATCATAATTTTGATCTTACGATATATATGCAATATATTTGATGCTACAATATATATTAGCATATTTTTATTGGTTAGTAATATTATGTTTATTAATGTGACTATTAGTTTTAATTATGCTTCCAAGTAAAATGCAATATTTTTAGATAAATTTAAGGTTAAGACATTAGTTTGTAATGTTACTTTTCAACTTTGTATATCCATAATAATGATATTTTTATGATTAATTTTCAGTTCTATTTCTTGAAATGATTTTTAATATATACTGTCGCATACGTAAATTTAATGTGAAATGAACTATTGACGAATCTTGGAATCTTGATATATTACAAATATGTTTTCGATGGATCAATCTAAACCTTCAAACAATCTTCCAATCCAGGAAGATAATAAAAGGGTTTTTATAAATGATCCAGACTGGGACACAATAGCTGTATATTTAATAGGGAATCAACAAAGATTTAGGGAGAATATTATTATACCAAGAATGATAGGACCTGTACAAATTAAGACTAATGAAGAAAAAATGGTGGAAAGAGCAATGGAAAGTTGTGCCTTTAAGAGTATTATGAGCTGTGTACTTGGTATTTAACATATTTCTCTCTCTCTCTCTCTCTCTCTCTCTCTCTCTCTCTCTATTTTTTTCATCTATAACTTAAATCTCAAACAAAAAATATTATATAGTAGTATAATGTTTGTAGGATATGGATTGGGAGCTGCAATAGGTTTATTCTCATCAAGTGTAAATCCAAATATCACAAGTGTAGAAAAACAGCAAACTGCACGCGAAATATTTAGGGAAATGAAAATGACGACACTCAGTTATGCTAAAAATTTTGCTGCTGTGGGTTGTGTATTTTCAGCCGTTGAATGTACTATAGAATCTGTAAGTTCTATCAAATCAATTTTATTTGTTTGAAAAAAATTTATTGAAGCTTCATTTTAACTTTAGTACAGAGGTAAAACCGATTGGAAAAATGGTACTTATGCAGGTGGTGTGACAGGTGGCTTAATAGGCCTAAGAGGTATTGACTATTCTTTTTCAACATCTCAAATAATATGATGATAGATGTGTTTAACTTATGTCCATTTCTAGCTGGCATAAAAGCAGGATTGATAGGTGCTGCAGGATTTGCAGCATTTTCAACAGCAATAGATTATTACATGCACAGATCATAAATAACATTTAATAGAATTACAAATCATGTATTTCTATAGAAAAGATATAAAAGCCTGCGTATATTGAGCATATTTATAATACATACAAAAGCATTAAACATGTTTATATTGTATAAATAGATATAAATGCTTAGAAATAAGTACAATGGTCAAGGTATAAAATATGTGAGAAATTGATATCTGTTCGTCTTAAATTACCTAAAACTTGTCTGTACTCCCACTTATTGACTGAACAATTCTTTTTTTTTTTTTTCTTTCTTTTTTATTTTTATTTTATATACCTCAAAATACTATTAAAGTGTATTACAAAAATACTAAGCTATATTTTAATATTCTGGTAAATAAGAATAAAGTAAATTAAATGCAGTTTTGGAACAGTTCTTAATACTTTTCACATAATACCTTTGGAAGATAAATATGTGCAAAATTTCATCATCTATCTTTTATAATTTATCACATTAAAAAACAATGTTTTGTATAAGTTACAATATCTCTTTGTTGTTAAAAAAAGATGCAGTCTTATATTTATTTATTATTTTTTTTTTTTTTTTTCTTTTTCTTTTTTTTTTAAACATCCTGGATGATCACACCTTAGATACATGATATTACATGTTCTATTTGAATTAGATATGTCAGAAAAGTATGCATAATACAAATACAAAAAGTATTTGCATATTCGAAGACATGTTTCTCACTGTACAAATGAGTATAATCTTACTCATATACAATGATCTCTCATTAAAAATGTTTATATCATATTTAAAGACTTAAAATTATATGTTAGTATAATGTATATTATATATAACATTGACACGAATTCTATTTTTTAAATTAAACATGAGATTCTCTTCTCTGTACCTAAACAAATATATTGGTTTGGAATTTTTTGGTTTTAGTTCTATAATATGGAATACTTAGATATCCGTCTCCTCCGAGTTATTTCATAGTAATTTCTTAAATGATAAATTGAGACAAAATGTTTGTAGTCATTATGTACATTACTCGTACACTTTCGTTAAAAGGTCTATTTCTGATATTTCTTGTAAATTCAAATATTATTTCATGAATATATTAAATCGGAGCTTTTTGAAACAAAAACAAAGAATTACAAGGCACTTATGACAACTGTCGCCTCCTTCTCATTTACTTTTACTTGCAGTGGCATTGGTATCAAAGATATAATTACTTTGCACTATGTATCAATAATTGTCCTATGTATCTTACGTATTAAATCTTGTTAATTCAAAAAAATATTAGACTACTGAATATTATATATAAATTCATTTGTATGCAAGCAGTATTTAAAAAAGAACTATGCATTAAAGAATTTTCTTATATAATGCACATATCAGCTAAATAGAAGCTTGTAAAAATTAAACTGTCTCTTAAAGTTAAGTTTTTGTATGTCACATATATTTTATAAACTTTTTTGGCACCTATAGAGCCGAAGCTCTTCCTTCATTTTGTCCAACATTTATTTGATTAGGGCTGCTGTTGTTGCATTTGTGCTTGCATTACAGCCAATAATTCTTGCATACGACGTAACTCTGCCTCTTTTTCTTGTAAAATACGATCTTTCTCTGTTACGGAAGTAGCTTTTTCAGATTCCACAATTCTATTTGGGGGGAAAAAAAAAGAAAGAAAGAAAGAAAAAACATTATTTTTGTATTATTATTAATTACTACAGTTCAAACATTTAAAAATATACTTACGTTTGCCGTCGTGGTGGAACCGGGGCTCCTTTGGCTAATCTTTCACTACGATAATTTTCATAATGTACCTCCTGTGTTACTTCTTGTAAATCTTGCATGTGTGTTCTAAAATAATACATACAATCGTTTTCAATTCTTCTGAAATACAATGGTATAGCTTGTTTATTAGAACTTTTAACTTACATGAGCATCGTTCTCAATTTAATAAAATCACAATGATCTGGATTTTCTACTTCAACAACACCCCACGGATAGAGTCGCCCTCTTACTCTTTTTCCTTTGACTTCAAGTAAAGTATTTGCGCCACATACTGCAAATGGAACAGCTTCTTTCAACTGTCTTACTTGTTCTTTATAATCTTCATCTTCATCGCTATCACAATCCGGTAGTGGATAGATCTTAATGCCGCTACCTTCAATTTCTTCCATTACACGTTTCTTTAAACGGAGCACTTCTCTTTTAGTAAGTACATCTGCTTTTGCAATTACTGGCACAATATTAACTTTATTATGTAACTGTTTCATAAATTCTATATCCAAAGGTTTTAATCTATCAACAAAAGAAATAAATTATATTTATTAAAACATAAGAAAGTCCATATAATAATATTTAAATACATAAATTAAATCCTTACCCATGACCAAATGGAGAAATAAAGTAAAAACAACAATGTATTCTATTATCAACTATATTTCTTCTATTTAATCCACTTTCATCACGCAAAAATCTTTCAAATTGATCATCTATATATTGAATGATTGCTCTGAAACTATCTGTATTATCAATAGCATCTCCATAACCAGGTGTATCAACAACCGTAAGTCTTAGTTTAACGCCTCTTTCTTCAATTTCTACCGTGGATGCATCAAGTTTCACAGTTTGATTAGTTTTCTCTGCATAAATAGGAAGAAATACTTATTAAATATTGTAAAAAAAAAAAAAAAAAAAAAAAAAAAAAAAAGAATAATAATAATTTCATATTAAGAGATTAATGATGCTTACCAACAGCATCAGGAATTATTCTCTCTGGATATAAATCGGTTAAAAATAAACTATTAACTAATGTAGATTTTCCAAGGCCAGACTCTCCAACGACCATGAGTGTAAATTCAAAACCTTTCTTCACCGACTTTCGATGCACTTGATTAGGTAAATTTGCAAAACCTACGTAGCCTGGGGCTTCAGGACTAGTAAACTGTTTAAAGGATATTTCACTTAGAATACGTTGTAAAGTAAAAAAAAAAATAATTAAAAGGAAGGTGATCATACGGAATTACATAAAAATTTTACTACTCTCAAAAAAACGTATAAATCCTTTCGAAGTTTTATATATAATAATACATTATTAATAAACGTCTTACTTCAAATAATAACGCATTTTATTGTTTTATAGATTACTATAAAATTTTATATATTAAAATGTATGTTCAGTATAGGTTGCAAATACGTCCCCATGAATATACTTACAGTTTTAACATTCTCCCTTTCGCTAGACATTCTTCCGTATTATTGAGTGAATTTTTTATTTGAAAGGAATTAAATTGCTTGCAGGCAAATGCCTTATAAACAATTTTCGGATTATCTATTTATGAACTAATGACAGAACAAGACGTAACAAGATCGAAATGTCTACTAGCAGTATTACCAACAGACGACGAGACGTTTTAATCGAACATTCTTTATAATCAGAGAAATAATTATTTTAATATTTATTTAAATATAATGCAAAATGTATGATATTAGTAAATTATATTGCCTTGACGTATGTATTCAACGATCTATTTTCAATTGGTTCTGACATTGTAAATATTAATGAATTTTGTTACAATTAGACGATGTACGTACGGTGCAATGTCCGAAGTGAATCGAACTATTTTTAGAACATAATAATGTGAAGAATTTTACTTATCTTAGTAATATTATCTAAATATAGGATCAAAACGAAATAAAAAAATATTACAATGAAAGGTTCGAACATAATCAGTTGTATGTAGATAGACGGTCATTTAGTTCATTATACTCGTGTCTTTTTGATCTATTCATAATACATAGTTTTCTTTTTAATAGTTTGCATATGATGATGCGAATGAATTATAAAACGATTTTATTTACATTGATTGTTGCTGTAATAAGTTCTCTATTAACATCATGGAACAATTGTGGATATCCCTTTTTCCTAAGACCACCAGATTGGAAATATCAATTTCAACATAAGGTTAGTAAATCTTTTCTTTTAAATTGATTTTAACCAACAATATATTTATGATTCAAAATTTAAAGCCATATGATTGTGGCTACAATGATTTATGAATGAAATTATTTTTAAGGAAAAAGTGAATAATGAACCTGGATATCAAGAAATAGATTGCTCTATAAATGGTGATTATTCAATCGGGTGTCGCAAGGAAGGGGATGAAGTATACATACCATTTTCATTCATTCATAAATATTTTGAAGTAAGTATCACTCAGATATAATGCATATGTGGTTTGGCCTTTTAAAAATGTATGTGATATAATACGAACAGATTTATGGTAAATTGGCAACATACGATGGATTAGAGAGATTTGAGTGGTTACATAGTTACTCAAAAATCGTAACTCCCAAGGGTAAATACGATCCTCGAGGAGTATTCATGACATTTGAAAATTATAATGTTGAAGTTAGAGAGAGAGTAAAGTGTGTTAGCGGGAGCGATGGTGTACCAATATCCACGCAATGGGAAAGTCAGGGATATTATTACCCAACTCAAATTGCCCAATTTGGACTGTCTCATTATAGCAAAAATTTGACAGAACCTGAACCTTATAGGAAATTAATAGAGGATTCTGATAAGATAAAACAAGAATGGTCTGTTCCTCAGGGATCTGTTATTTCTCGAATATATGACAAACAAGTTAATAGCTATGTTATGAAATTTGCAACACCTGAAACTAGTACTTCTGGAATAAGTTTAAAACTGGATCATGTATTAGATTTTGTATTAAAATGGGATCTAAACATTAAGGATAATGGTAGCATAACAGTTGCATTACAATCTAGAGAAAAGAAAGATATATATTATTTGCATTACACTGCAAATAATGTAATGTTATATACCTATAAGAATCATATATATTATGGAATTGGGCAAATTAATCATCAATGGAGACGTTTTACTAGAGATTTGGTTATTGATTTACAAAAGGGATTATATATGAATGATAAAAGTAAAAAGAAACTTTCGCGATCTAAATTAAAGGTAACTACATATCATTTCAATAAGCAAATTGATTTAAAAATTTAATAAATAATTCAATTTATATTTTTATTATAGATTGTTAAAATAATGCTTTATGGTTCTGGAATGATTGATAATATTACATTGTCAACGAGCGAGCATATGGAACAATTTTATGATGCTGCCAAATGGTTCGTTGCTAATCAAAATATTACATCTGGTGGATGGCCAAATCCAGTTAGAAGAAAAGTTTCTAACGGTATGGCTACGCTGGAACCTGGATGGTATATATTGTGGCATTTTATTTATACTAGTTTTAATACAACGAATTTTCGATTGTGCAAATATATTATTAATATATTAATTATTATGTTAATATAATATATTATTTTAGGTATTCCAGCATGGGTCAGGGACATGCCATTTCGGTATTGGCACGGGCATATTATCATTCTCGAGAAGAAAAATATTTACAAGCTGCAGTCAGAGGTTTAAGGCCATTTAAATTATCATCTAGTAAGGGAGGTGTAGCAGCTCTGTTTTTAGGTAAATATGTTTGGTACGAAGAATATCCAACAACACCACCTTCATTTATCCTTAATGGGTTCATATACTCTCTCATTGGACTCTATGATTTAAAAAGTATAGCAACAGGTAAAGATGCGTATGAGGCATCAAGATTATTTAATCAAGGAATGATCTCACTTAAAAATATGTTGACTTTGTATGATACCGGGTCGGGTACAACATATGACTTACGTCATTTTACTTTAAAAATAGCTCCAAATTTAGCCAGATGGGATTATCATTCTACGCATGTGAACCAACTTCTTCTTCTTAATACCATTGACAATGATCCACTGTTTACTGCAACTGCAGAAAGATGGATCGGGTATATGAATGGTAAAAAAGCTGCACATAATTAATTATATTTACATATATTTGTACTTAAAATGACTACATCGCGTCCTAATATTTTTATTAATTTTCGATATAATTTCTTCATTTCTTTGAATTTCACATTCTTAGCGATTTTATTTAAATAACGGCGGCTGTAGAACGAAAAGTTATCAGGTACATGCGTTCAATTGTTTTTGTATGCACTTATAAACGTTTTTATAAAAATTATGAGTAAGTCACACATACACTTGATAATATACATCATTCAGTCATGGATCACTTTTTTTTTTAAATATTTATATATAATTCATTTATAAAAAATATATAGAATATTAGAGGAGAGTAAAACAATAATTAATTTTCAATAGGAGTAATGATAAGTGCTGTCAAGTAAACTGGTTGTATAAATTAATTTTTGTACAAGTATAATACATGTACTTAAGTAGTGAACTTTAATTAAAATGCAATCAGTTAATTTCTGCATGAAAAAATATTTGTAATCTTTAATATTTAATATCATTAATAGCAAATATCTATAAGAGCCTTCAGGAGTTATCATATAATATATAAATTTATACTGATATACATATATATATATATATATATCAGTATTATATATTTTAACACACATAAATAGGTCACCAACAAACAGACATTGAAGTCTTTAATAAGATAGGACACTTTTTTAATGATATTTCTGTTTTTATCACTTTTAATTAATCAAAATGATATAATTGGACTATACGCAAAGGAAAAATATTATGGATATCTTAATAATTCATTTATGTTTAACAATATGACTTTACTGCATATCCTTGCCTTCATTAGTTAAATATGTCTCATAAAAAGTAAATGTAATTATTGTTTAACGTAATTTAATACTTATTATACCATGAAAATTAAATTTTTCTTCCTATTAAAATTATTATTTAACATTCCATATGTTGATAATATGTAATTCATTTTCAATTAATTTGCATATTTATGGCTTATATTTAATTATAACGAAAAAATGTTTTGCTATCATGTTTAATATTTTATTGCAAACATAAAAATATGTAGGTAGACAGATGAAAAATATCAATGCAATGTTTAGAAAAACAGGGTAGAAAATAACATTGGTGATAGTAGCATTTAGTGATTGTATATTTTTTTACACTCAAAGCGATTGTAGTAACTCAGGAAATAATTTGCGAAAATTCTTAATTACTATTTTCATGTAAGTATAAAGCTAAATATACTGAGATCCCTTCATTGAAATATAAAAATATTTGAATGCTCTTTGAAATAGAACCTTAATATCGTATAAATAAGTTAGATGATAGATATCGCACAAGAGTTATTCATAATAACCAAATTAAGTATTGTTAAATTTCATACAAATTGGTTATATTTATTAAGATTAAATAAAACACATCAATATACATTTTCTTATTATAATAATGTAAATATAAACTTTCTGTAATATAATCTAAGACTGTTATCATCAATCATATTATTAATTAATTATTGAATGCAATATATATTATACATCTTTTTTATTATGTATTTTATATAGGCTGTGTAACATGGACATGTTTGTAAGGCATGCTTTAAAAATATCTTATATAATCATTTTAGTCAAATAAGTCCCATGTTAAATTATGAAAAATAATAAAATTTAAAAACTACACATACACAGGATATGGCTTACTAATTTTATTATAAAGCACTTATACCGTAAATGAAAATAAGATTGTATGAGTGGTACTTCCTTTATCTTTTGTAACTTTGCTACGTGCATTATTATAAACTTCTATTTTTGTATAAATACCTTTTTAGTAATTTCTACTATTACTTTTTACATTTTAAGCTTATAAACACTTGCTGTAACAAAAAAAAAAAGATTAAAAGGATAAATTAAAATATGATCATTAGTTTATTACATTAATAACTATATTTGATGGGGAGTGGGTGGGGGGGGGGGTCGGGGAGGAAACAAAAAAGAGATCAATTAAAAAATATGACAAGATCGTCCATATTATATCTGAAATGGAAAAATATTAATCTGAATACCAATAAATTACAAGTATTCAAAATCTATAAAAATGAAGAACACATTAAGACAGTAAAGCAACTTGTAAATATGATAACATTTTTATTTTTCTAGTTTTTCATAATGAGATGACAATTATCATATGTTTATGGCTTTCTCTTTGTTCCACATTATCTGCTTACGTGCAGATTTTGCAAACCCTCCTAGATTTTTAAAATCAGTTTTAAAATATGTAAAATACAAAAGAATTATGCAGGCTGATATTGGTAATTACAATGTGTACACGCACAATTGAGAAGCATTTATGAGAAATATTTATTGTGTAACATAAAAAAAAAAAAAAGAAAAAAAAAAAGAAAAAAGAAAAAAAAATATAAATAGCTATAGAAGTTTATTTTTATTGTATAAAATATTTAACTCTAATAGATAATTACTATAAGCGAAAGTTAATTAATAGCTATCTTTTGTATGTTCTTCTACAGTATATGTTTAAAGCTTTTATTTTTATATTTGTACGTGTGCACTTGTCAATTTATCAGCACATATGCTCGAAGCACAAGTTTAACATTTACATTGCTTTAAAACAATAAGAAAATTTCGTATATGTAAAAACTGGCAATGTATATTTCGTGCCAGAGTCAGACCAGAAAAAAAAACTAAGTTATTTTGAGTGTGTATGTGTGTGTGTATATAACTATATATATGTATCCTTTGAAATGTTGTAAATGGAGTATACTTGTGTAACAAAACAAATCTTTTCAATTCTATCTCATATTATTTATAACAGTATTACCTGCAAATACTGAATAGAAAAAAAAAACCTGAATAGACAATAAATAGAACAAATACAAAATTATCTATACAATTTCTAGTATCTATTTTTTTTTTTTTTTATTTATTATAAGAAATTCTAATAAAGTCATTTGATGTGTTATAGTATTACAAATTTCTGTTCTATAGGAAAATTTATTTTTGTTACTATAATCAAAAAAGTAAGTGCATTGTATAATATAAAATAAGGAAAATGCTCAGCCTGCATTATGCAGAAAGGGTCGCGGCATCCACAGTATTATATTTTCTGTGCTACATTTTAGATTTACAGTCTTAGTAAATTACTATAATGTGCATCTACACTTCATGTTCACCTCATCACCGCTACTATATGGTTTTATTATTCATATATTCAAATTGCATGCTTACTCCTATGAATACATCTGTATTTGTTTTACAGGTTCGTGTATACAATGCCTTTGACGAATATGAATAATTCGACACAACACATTAGGTTGGCTTGGCTTGCATTACACATGTTTATTTACCAGAAGCATCATGTTATATCTATTAGTAAAAAGATCGTCAGTTTTTTCACAAGCAATTAACTTTCAATCTAACTTTTTGAATGTATGAGTTTATCCAGTATAAAGTGCGTGTTTCACTTAGAAGTATGATAGGACTGATGCAGAAGTACCAAATTTTACTGAATCGTTAGAAACATTTCTATTATATTCATGCAAATTAAAACTCTAAACAGCTTTGAAGTTAATAAAATTCCAGATATAATAAAACCAAAATTTAAATATGTTTAAAATATTCACGTTTAGAAAAAAAGTAATCAAATTAGAGAATACAATACAGTTTTATAATAAGAATATGTATTTATATGTGTTGCCTATTAGACAAAAATGTTTAAATAAAATAATAGATAATAGAATAAGATAATAGAAACGATATTATGAAATACTACATGGCACAATGACTGTTGCATCAATCCTATTTTATTATTATTATTATTATTATTATTATTATTATTATTATTATTATTATTATTTTCTTTTTTTTTCCAGTAGAACAATTTATGCTCCTTTCATACAATCAATTGTGATATTCTCTTAATTAAAAACTATGTCCATTTGACTTTATTCTTTGAAACCTTAAATGATATTATTATCTAGATATAGTATGCTCAATGAACATATTGCTCATACAATTTTTATTAAATTAATATTCATCAAAGGTTCCAAAGCAATATTAAACATATGCATTTTGTTCGCACTACCTATTATGATTTATTTTACTTTATATTTCTCGATAATAAAAATACAAGCAGTATAATGATGGTTGAAAAACTCAATGTTGCAGGTGAATTTACTTGGTATGTGTATACATTATTGTATTCCTTATGTGTACAATGAATGTTGTGTCTATATGTGGCATGGAACTTGCTCGCATTGAACAAGCATGTATTTTATCTCTTGAAGAGACACCACAAAGAAAGAACAGGTCATATACTGATACTGATGTTGTATCATAAATTATGTTCTGTGGTATCTCTATAAAGCCAGATATTCATTCCCCTACCTTGGCAACTACTTCCTTAAAATTGAACTTTTTATAGGAAGTAGTCTGGTGTCCGCCTAGTGACATGTGGCTCTCCACGTCTTGGTGCTGGATCAAATTGAAGGCTAAAATACAATGATAATAAGTTAGTAACATATTAAAGGCTACCATTGAACATTATATTAAAATGTGATATTTACAATGAATACTTCAAAGCATCATCTAGTTCCATAATTGCAGCTTGATTGCCACAACGATAGCAATAATTAGGAGCAGAGAAAATAGTTACAACATTACGATCATGACACCTGAAATTTCAAGTGCACAATTAAAGAAATGGCATAATTAAATCAATTGTCAATTCAAAAATAATATTAAAAATTGAGTCAAATATATCGGCAAGTATATTTACCAATTATATCCTTCCATAACCAATTGATGAGCTCTTGATACCAATGTGAGACCATTTGAATGATTAAATGTTTCTGATATATCTTGACCAAATGTATATCCTGCTCCTCGAGGAGAAATACCCCATCCTCCTCTGTCATCGGGATCTGACCATAGCAAATCACACATTGGACCCTGCAAATAAAAACACCATCAAGAGTTTTTATATACATGTAACTTGTTCTATTACAACTGAACTATTAACTATTAACTGAATATGATATGTTATATATATACCTCATGTGGGACCTCTTGAAGACGATCTAAAGCTCTTATGTGATCTAAGGTATCAATTGAAGGTGATAGTCCACCATGTAAACAAAATATTTGACCGTCAACCAATGCAGTCAGTGGTAAGTAATCAAATAAATCCGTAAAAAACTTCCATACATTGGCATTTCCATATTTACGTAAGCATTCATCATAGAATCCATATACTTGTGTGATTTGTCTAGATTCATGATTACCACGCAGAATTGTTATTCTTTCACGATATCTCACCTGTAGAAATAATATTATATTTTGAATAAATTTGATAAGATAATTATTATATAAAATTTTAACTTCTATACCTTTAATGCAACAAGCAAAGTAACTGTTTCAACAGAGTAGTAGCCACGATCAACATAATCACCCATAAATAGGTAATTTGTGTCTGGAGATTTACCTCCTATTCTAAATAATTCCATTAAGTCATGGAATTGCCCATGTACATCGCCACACACAGTTACTGGACATTTTACTTCTTGTACGTTTGATTCTTTAGCTAAGATCTCTTTTGCCTAAATATATAAAGAAATTTGATTTTAATATATATATGACGTGTTTAGATAATGAACATGATTCATAAATAAGCATTTTAATCAATATATTTCAATTTCGTTTTAACTTCAATTAGAACATATAATTAGATTTTTCTAATTATTATTTATAATATATATACACATATATATATATATACATATATATATATATATATATATATATATATATATGTATGTATAAATGTATATATTTTATATATATTATATACTTAAATATTCGTAAACTTTTTTATATTTTGTAATATTCAAATTTATATTATCTAAAAAAACAGATCAATTTAATTATGCATTATTGATATTACTTCTGAAATGTAAAAAACTACTTGTAAAGCCTTACAATTCAACAATATATCCATATAATTTTTATGGTGTCATTTTTGTTTTAAGAATTTAAAAAATTTTATTTAAAAGAGAATATAATTAGTGCAATGATATTGTTATTTGTTTCGAAGAGTAATAAAAGTTTAATTTTTATAAGAAAAAAATTTGAAGCTACTTTAAACGATAGCAAAAGATCTTAATCATGACTATTAAATTTGTCAAAGAATACAAGTTGTGAAGACAAAAATTTATTTTGCTAACACGTCAAAATATTAAATAATATTAGTCTCATCGAAAATATATGAAAAAGAAAAAAAAAAAAAAAAAAAAAAAAAACAATTTTGAATACACGTATGACACATCCTTATCATCTACCATAGTGAGGAAATTTGCAGTAACTCTGTTACTTATCGCTTCCGATTTTGAAACATTTAATAATTTTTATATATAAAATATAAAGAAGAAGTATAAAATTATAAAAGTATAAGAAAAATGAACCGGCTTTTTTACGAACGACATAAATGGCACTAAGTACCTTGTCGCATAGAGTTTTCACTTGGCTTTCTGTCAGTTGTTTGCAGTCATTTAACTGTTCTATCCACTGATCAAGTTCTTTCAGTGACGCCTTTTCCTCCATTTTATAGATTTACACAATATCCGAAAAATATAATACACTTTTAGCACATATAATATAACGCTAAATAAGCTTATCTGTAAACTAAATCATTCGGTTTGACTACAAAAGCTTCTCAATACAAATATTCCTATCGAGCACACACTCACAAAATGGCCGAGCACGAATGCTGATGGTGACGTCATATACGATTCATATGTGCCCCTACTAACTCTATCTTCTCTATCTTCTTTCCAAAACTAAATGGACCAATCAACGTCACTTGATAAATAATTCTTACCAATAGAATTTGAGGTTTGCCGTTGATTTAACTTTCGCTACATAAGTACAAGCATTATTAAATCATATTAATAACAGTAAAAATATTATTTACAGATTTTCGAAATAAAATCTAATCTATACATTTATAAAAATATAATGTATTAATAATTGATCTATTATACATGTGCAATCCTTATTTATTAGTTATTATATATTCAAATATTTGTTGATTCTTGCGTTAAATTTTAAATATCGAATGTTGTCGATATAAGTTTATTTGACTTTGTCATTTAAAAGAATATTTTATAGAATTTAATATACATTGATATTCATTATTATTTTAAATCACAATAATGTTTATTAATATAATAATTAGGACACATAATCAGAGTTGTCGTTGTATCGTTGTAAAAGCTTTTTATGTACGAATTGTATAACGTACTTCATATTTAACCATTCGAAAAGGTAATCATTTAACGATAATTCTTATATTAAATTACGTATCGATAGGTATAACATTTGTATTATTTTATCTAAAATCTGTACGTTATGCATAACGTACGTGTGAGTTGATGTTTTGAAAAATCAATACTTCATTTATACTTACAATAAATTTAATTCGTTTTATATCATTTAAATTTTATACATTTTATCTAGGGCAAGAATAACAGAAATTATAACGAGACAAAGAAGTATTTGATTAAAAGATACCATTAGTTTATTTTTAATGTCATTATTTGTTATGTTATTCATAAAAGTAACAATATATTTATATGCTGACAATACATTTATATCATCGGTAATAAAATAATTAAAGAATTTACTTTAGACATCAAATAAAGAGTTACATTTAAGTGCTAGATATATTTACTTATTATATATATATATATATATATATATATATATATATATATATATATATATATATATATATATATATATACACATATATTCATGGAATCATTTTATGAGGTTAATCATAAAAATATATGAAAGCTTACTTATGTATCATATAAAAGAAAAGTTGCTTTATGCAAGATTTTATATAAAGCTAAATTGACAGATGTGAATATTTTTATGATATCAATAATATTACATGTATTACTTTTTATTTTGGGAGATTAATTATCTCCTAGAAAAATATTAAATCAAAAAGTGCAAGATCATTAACGGAATATTTGTGACATTAATGTTATTTATCTTTTTACGTTATTTCCCATCTATAACATTTCAGAATTATACTTTTTATCTACAAAGTGTTGCATCTAGTTGTACGAGCCAAGGTAACAATAATTTGATTTTTCGTCTATAATTTGAATCTTTTGAAACAGGATTTTTTTCTAAGTACACAGTTTGTAACTTCTTGTTAGCTACTAAGCTCTCCACGGTTATCCAGTCTTCAATCTCATTGTTATTTATCTGTAAATTCAGTTCAAAATTAAACAAATGGATCATATAGATGAATATTAGTAATTATCTATATTAATTATTACCCAAAATTCCTCCAAATTTTGAAGATGTTGAATATTCTGTATTTTTTTAATTTTATTGTTTGTCAGATCCAAAGTCGTCAAATTTGGGCAATTTTCTAAGCCTTCCATACATGTTATTCCATTTTCAGATAAATATAATTGATCCAATTTTGTCAATTCTCCTAAATTTTCAATTTTTGTTATACGATTACTTTGCAGACTTAGCAATTGAAGATTTTGTAAGCTTTCTAGATTTTGTATTTTAGAAATTTTATTTTTGCCAAGAAATAAATTTATTAAATTTGTTAAATCATCTAAATTTACAATCTCTCGTATTTTATTATCACCTAATTCCAGGGTGGTAAGATTTTTTAAATGTGCAAGATTTTCAATATATACAATTTTATTTGACGATAAGAATAATTTATGTAAATTCAATAAATTATTTAATCCTTCAATTTTTTTGATACGATTAAAAGAAAGATCCAAGAGCCTGAAAAATATAATAATAGATTCAATTGAAAATGAAAAAAAAAATGATACTCTCTAATGAAAATATGATATGACATTAAATCAACTTACTCAAGATTCACAAGAGCATCCAAATTTTCTATTATAGTAATTTGATTATCTCTAAGCTCTAATTCAACTAAAGTAGAAAGAGTATCAAGGTTTTCAATTTTCTTGATTAAATTCCATGTAAAACATAACTTTCGCGTTTTAGTTAATGGTTCCAAGTTCTCTAATTTTGTAAGCCTTGAATGATTGAAATCTAATTCCTAAAATAATATATTATATAGTACATATAAATATGTGTTTGTGTGTGTATGTATGTTTATATATATATAAATATATATATAAAAGTATATATAAATGTATACATATATATACTTTGTTTCTTTTACTGTTTGTTCAAATACACACTTCGCTATCAGGATCTATAATCAGAATCTTTTCTGTCTCTTCGTTCTCTGCATCATCATCTTGTTGTTCCATTTCAACCGAACCTTCACTCCTGTCTTCTTCTAAAAAATATACTTTATAATATAACCTAAAATATATATATTTGTAATAAAATTGTCCGTTGTTAAAGTAAAATTTACCATTGTTAGCCATTCTCGATTTTTTTTTATGAATGCAATAATATGGTTTTTTTCTTATGACTG
This sequence comes from Vespa velutina, assembly GCF_912470025.1. Classification (NCBI taxonomy): domain Eukaryota; kingdom Metazoa; phylum Arthropoda; class Insecta; order Hymenoptera; family Vespidae; genus Vespa; species Vespa velutina. Next base: position 571,624 of record NC_062200.1, on the reverse strand, counting down.
ATAAAATACGTTTGTTTAATTATAAACCGAATGATCTTTCAGCATTAGCTTCGCAACTTCATAAGATTGAAACAGAAAGTGGAAAATAATTCACTAGATCGTGAAGTAGGCTTATACACTAGTTATTCTGTAACAAGTGCAAACACAAAAAGATTACAACAATTAAACAAGTAATGTATTTGAACACATTGTAATTAAAGTATTGTTTTTAAAGCTTATTAAAAACAATAATATCAAAAGTAAGCAATTGTAAACATCGACTTTTTAATGATCAATTGGACATATTGTGAAAAATTTACCGTAGATTTTATTAAAAAATATTATCAAGCTTTCTATGAATTTTAATCTCATGATTATAATTTGTTATTAATTATCTATGAAAAATAATGACTAAGAAATGGCCTAAAGATTATAAATTTAAAATAAGATTAAATATCCAGCAATACGATTAAGGTATTTATATATTAATTTCAATTAATAGAATTATTATATATTAGACTACTACATAATATATAGTTATATATAAATTACGTATGCATAGGTAACCAATAAAAGCTTTCCAAATTAATTGTTGCAATTGATATTCGAAAGATGGTAATCATGAATAGTGGTATTTTTAAGCATTCTTAATCGAAGCTTCGATGTGTCGAGTCGTGAATTCATTGTTGTCCAATTTCGCTAGGAAGTTACATTTTTGACAATTTTTATGCAGTTAAACCTTGAAAAAGAACTCAATCACGTTGTTTTATTTTACTTTATTTTATTTCATTTTATTTTATTTTATTTTATTTTTCTTAACTTTGTTCTCTCATTTCTAATTATTACGAATGGTTTAGAAGTTTGTGTAGATTATCTGACGATTGTGCTTGTTCTTTGCATGCAGGGTGTCTATTCACGGCGATTCCATAGCAAATGGACATTTGCATATTGCAGTTATGTGCTTCCATTGTGAAAACATAATTGTTTTATGGTGATAATATGTCAAAATCAAACATAAGGAAGATAACAGTTGACCCTACGAAATGTAATACTGACTCTCGTCGACCCAGTGTGTTCGAAAGGTTGGGGACCAAACCAGCAGTGACAGCAACAAGTCAAAATACATCTGATTACTGCAGGAATTGGGCATTGAATGGCAGCTGTTCATACGGGAAAAATTGCAAGCAAGTACACGTTTCATGTATTCTCTATGAAGGAAGAAGATTAAAAAAATCTATATTGGTGTGCAATGATCAAGGTGCTGCTGTATTGTTCTTAGATATCTCTTGCAGCTTCTATCTCTTCTGCATCGTATTTAAAAACATTTATAACTTCAAATGGAAAATCAACATCAGCGACATAGAACAAATATAATTTCTTTTTCTTTCGCTTCATGAATAGGTATGCAAACACTCACACACTGATAAGTCCATCCAAGCGCGCGAAGAAGGATAATGCAATTTCAAATACTACAGGGGTAAGTAGCAAATCATTATGATATCATTATGAAATCATTATCGTATTGATCTTATTTTACTTTATTGTCGTCTTGAATTTTTCAATCATTTCTGATCGCTTTTGTCATTTTTCCTTTTTTTAGCTTGTTGAGGACCCATTTAAACGACTAACTTCTAAAATTGTAAAGAAACCATCGCATAGTCCTGATTTGAATTTAGAAGAGTGGAATCAAACAGATTTAGAATACGAAGACGAGAAAGTTTTAGAAAGGCGTCGGCAGCTTCTGCAACGAGAATTAGAAATACAAATGAAGAAAGATAAAGAAGTTCATGGCAAAGAAAAAGTTAGACAGAAAAAAAAAGCAATGAGTTCATCCTCAAGTTCGCATACCTCGAGCACGTCTAGTAGTAGCAGCAGTTCTAGCAGTGAGGATTCGTCGTCGAGTTCTACATCGGATTCGCGGAAAAAAGTTAAAAAAATGAAATTGAAGCGACATCATAGTGCTTCTACGGACTATGATGAAGAAAAGGAAAGAAGAAGGAAGTAAGTCTTTAATCATATAGATTTTGTCATATAATATCAAGTATTTTGTCAAATAATTTCAGGTAGATCTATTATACATGTAATTTCCATGTTATTAATGTCTTTAAATTAATGTAGACTGAAGATAAAAAGGCTTGGGACAAAAAATGAAAAACCTGTGACTAAGAAAAAGCGTAAAATCGATGCAGGTTCTATAAAAAAAGATATTTCTGTAAGAGCAAATAAAAAGTGTGCATCAACGTCTTCCTCTTCGAGAAAACATTCGACTGGTAGTCGTGTCAGATCTCCCACGGTACAGGTTTCTACATCGGCAGTTGCATCGACTCCTCCAACGTTATTGGGATCATCGGTGTCGGTAGCTCATCATCTACCATCCAATAAGGCAAGAGAAAGAAATAGAAGTGATTCGCCTAAAACGATAAAAGGTAGAGAATCGGAGAAGGATGATAGACATTATAAAAAGCTGAGAGATACGGATGATGTGCCATCTAAAGAAAATATTAAGAACAAGTCGTTTGAAAAGTTAAAAGAACAAGACAAAGAGAAAAATCGGACGCTCGATGAAAAAATGAAAACTGACGATAGATTGAAGGGAAAATGTAAGGAAAAGGATGTCAGATCAAGGACCCCATCGATTTCGGACAGAGCGAAGCATCAGTATAATAAGGAAGCTGTATCTACGAAGTCACGACGTAGCCGTACGCCGGAGAAACCATCAAGATCAAAGCGAGAAGTAACACCGTCAAGAAATCAGGAGAGACTTTCATCTTCAAGCAGATCAAGAGATGTGGAAAAGAAGGATCGTGAGAATCATAAGAATGACAAAAATAAGGATAGAGAAGAAATTAGAAAAAGCGAACAAGGAAAGCAAAGGCAATCTTCCAGCCAAGACGAGGCACACCGTAAGAATGTTAATAAAGATTTTGACGAGAAATCGTATTTGAATGACAAAGCGCGACAAAAAAGCAGGGAATGCCGTGATAAAGATCATGCGAGAGATGAACGTAATCATACGAGATTTAGCCGTGATCAACGTGATCCACAGCGCGATAAAGAAAAGGATGATACCCAGGAGCGTTGCCGGGAGAGACAGAGGGATAGAGATCGTGAACGTGACAGAGAACGGGAACGGGAACGCGATCGGGATCGTGAAAGAGATCGCGAACGAGAACGCGAGAGGGATCGTGAGAGGGATCGAGATCGGGATAGGGACCGTGATAGAGATAAGGAATCTATCAAAGCAAGAGATAGGGATGTTTCATCTTTGGTGCCGTCGGCGTCAATAAGTCTAACAGGGGAGAAAAATTCACGATATGGCCGAGATAAAGAACGGATCGCGGGTAAAGAAAGCGCGTATGAAAAAGCTAGCACGCGTGATCGTAGAAGCGACAGGGAACGAGAACGATCCGAGACGAAAGCTCTTAACGAACGCGATAGAACTTCATCTCAGCGCTTTGATACCAGATACGATAGAAATGGTGCCGATAAAGATGCATTAAATCGCAAAGCCACCAATTCACCGAGGGATCGCGTTGATCGATTTCCACGTGAAAGATCGTTGGATAAAGTTCCTCTTCTTGAGAAAACTGTACATCCACCGTCGACAGGGTCGTCTGCACCATTGTTGCCACCGGTCCCTTCGTCCGCAACTTCGTCTTCATCGGCAGTAGCAATAACACCCGCTTTATCTGCCTCGCGCGATCACTTGATCGATAGAGTGGACACGGCGCATTACGAAAGAGATCGACATCGAAGATTTAGTACAAGGTACGAACGTGGACATGGCTCCGAACACGATAGGAAGGAATCAAGGGTTACGCCAACTAAATTAGATCGTGTGGTAGAAAGGAGAGATGCTAGCCCACGACGAGCTATTGAAATTGAAAGAAGCTTTAACAGAAATTATGGAAGACTCGGCGCGGATCATTGGGAGGATCAGGAAGAATCTAATCCACATTTAGATTATCGAGATCATCATGCACACGAAGACGATAGAAGGAAAATAATTGATGGTAGAAGATACGACAGCCCGTTCGACGAAAGACGAGGGATTCGCGAGGAAAGATCGAGAGATTCGAGATATGTTGTACAAACTGGCGATAGATCCTCATTCGACGATCATCGTCATCATCATCATCATCACAGACATCCCATTTATAGTGGAGATAAATTACGTACCGGTAGTACCGCATTAAGGTACTTCTCATTTATTTTCCATACTAATTATGTATAATAGAATTAAATAGGATAAATATTTATTGGTATATAAAATTTGCATTATAGAGACGAACCTGTGCCCAATGACGATTGGGAGGCACATCATCGAGAAGTTGAACATGGCCGAGATAGATCTTACACAGCCGTTGATTGGGAGGAGAGAGAATGGAGAGCAAGAGCACTCTGGGGTAGTAGGGACAGTCTTCCACGTTCGGAGGCTCACGATGATGAATGGGCCCAGCGATATGAAAATTCTTTGTCCGATTGGAAAGCCAATGAAAATCGAAAATGGGATAATCAACCCGTACATATTCGAGGTCACTACAGAAACGAACGATCTAAAGAAGTTGAATTAGGAGAATCAACATCGCACAAGTATTATAATGTTTTATTTGGGTGTCTGTGTGCGTCTGCGTGTGCTTGTGCGTGTGTATGGACGCACGCGCGCTCTTAAATCATAATAACAATTATTAACATTTAATGTCTCCTTTAATTATATTACAGTAAAAGACGTCCTTATGCGAATCCAGAAATCAGGGAAGAATGTCCAGTTCATGCCTCCAAACAAGCGTCTCTCTATGGTAGCATGAAGGAAGAACCAATTAATAAGAAATTAATGGAACTTGCTGAAGGCAGGTTACACACAAATCGGGAGAAATCCGTAGAAATATATCAGAAAAAAAATACACCAAGGGAGAAATCTGAAGTGAAGGAAACGCATTTACCTGAACCGAAACGTTCTTGCATTGAAGAATCTTTACAAACTCTACATACAGAAAGTGATCTCAGTGACATTAGCGATGATCCTGATGATATTCTGAATATGGAGGAAGAAGTTACGGTATGTGATTAATTTGTATAAACTACAGCTAATAATAGAATAAATTAATATTCATGTATTTCTTTTCTCTCTCTCTTTTTTTTTTTTTTTTTTTTTTTTTCCCCCCCTTTCTTTCTTTCTTTCTTTCTTTCTTCCTTTTTCTTTGCATTCAGGATGCTGAATCAAACAAATTACGATTAATTAAAAAGACCCCTGAGACTGTGCAGAAAGAACAGCAATCTGTCATTCAAGAAACAGCTCAGCCATCACCTAAAGAATCCATAGAAGATACTGTATTCAATGCAAAAGGAAAAGATAATACTGTTACTATGGCATTTAGGTAATGAAACGATTTCGCGAAAATCTTATACGAGCTTAAATTTGTGAAATTAATGAATCATTGATAGTCATACGAATTTATTCTCCAGAAATATGGATGACGAAAATATGGAAACAATGGACTTTGAAGAAATATCTGATGGCGAATTAGAAGAGGATATTAAAACAAGTGGTAAAGGTTTAGGTGATGCTTTGGGTGTTGACTGGGAAAGCTTTGTAAAAGAAATGCAACCACGTCGGCCCCTGTCTTCTGGGCAACATAATGCAGAAAATCGTTGGCAGTGTAAAGCAATTTTTCACAGAATTGGTATATCTTTCAAATATGCTGGTGAAGATACTATTAATAAATTCTCTCAAAAATATGGGAAAGAAGGTCAGTTATGTAAAAAGCATTAAATTCGTATAAATAATATATTTCTGTGCATACTCATACTATTTTCAAATTCTTTAAATAGATCATACCGATTTATTCTTGGATAATGTAGCATTAGTTCACACGGCATTAACCAGAAATGAATTCTTACGTAATCTTAGTAACAATCTATTGCCGTCCATGGATGATTTAGTATATAGGTAAGAAAAATATATGCATGAATTATATAAAATATTTGTACAATTGTTTATACGCGCGCACACATACACACGTACGTATGTAAATTATTTCTCTCTTTTTTATCTTGCCTTAATTTTTTTATGATTTCTTTTGCAGACATGAAAATACAACTAATGATGATTTGGAATATGATATAGAAGCTCTAAAGCCATGTACAACATTATACGAAACAGCAAAGTGTTTGTTACAGCAAGTAATTTGAAACATTCTACTATTTGCTGATTATAACTCTTATTGTAAATTTGTATCACTTATACTTTTTCATGCGCAACGTGGAAATACACGCATGTATCATTGTTTATTAATCGGACTCAGTATTAATAAGCATTGTGCAATGAGCATTAAGCAATGAGCTTGCGATGAAAAAAATTCCTTACACAAACAGACAATATAGGAAACTAGACAGAGAATAAATTTTACAAAGCTAAGAAATGGAAATGTGCTTAAGAAATGTCAAATATGCCGATAAAAATGTATTGATGTAAAAAAATGTCTAGCTGTATTATCGCTGGAACTGTAATTTTGAAAATCTACTATCTGTTTCTATAGTCTGCTGTAACATGTATCGTTATGTGCAAAAAATTGGATTGATACCACAAAGAAATATAACAAGGCCTGATTGAATATATTAATGTCACACATGTATACAGATTTTTATGTATATGAAAAATTCCTTCACCATTTATTTAACTCGATGTAATAATAAGATCGTTGATATGTCGTATATCAAAATAGTTGAAGTAATATATTTTCCTATTTAATTTAATAACAATATAATAAGATATAAGAATAATGTGTCTTTCCTATGTTTCAGTTAGAACATAGTCTGCTACTAAAAGTATAATTCCTCTCTAGTAAAAGAATCGTGGATTATTCGAATTGTTCGAAGTAATGCATACTTTCATATATAAATATCAGCAGTTACCGTTTAAGAAAGTTGTTGCCACAACGTCGTTTTGAAAAATATTAATAACTTCGTTTAAGAGCGATTCGTTATCTTCGATGTTCATCTAATAAATGAACTATAATCAGTCACCAAATGAAATGATAAGATTATAATATCATAAATCGACGTACCTTTTTAAAAAGTATCAATCTTTTTTCTTTAAAATCGTTTCTTCCTTGAAAGCGTCGTAATTGTTCCTTGGCGGTACAGTACAATTCATAGAGAAGTAAGCCTCAAATTTTGAAAAACATTATGTAAATTTATCTCTCCTGTTTACAGTTTGTATTATTTGTATTATTTAATGTTATACTTTACTACCTCTTTTTCTACATTGTCCACAGCCCAAGATATTTAAAATTGATAACAAGTCTGTGCAGAAGGAAGATTTAATTGCTAGTTCGGCATCTGTTAAATCTAAATTAATATAAATATGTTGAACTCCTTCATATTGAAGAATACCAAAGTTATATTACATTATATTATGTGACTTGATTATTTAGGAAGCATATACGTATAATCGTATTTAAAATATCATCATACCTTCCCATAATAGATCTTCAGTTTTACCGAAATAAGAAATGATACTATACTTAATATCTGCCATTAGATAATTGGATGGTGGAACTAAGATCGAAAGTTCTTTCTGTAAAAATTTTAACATTTCCCGGGGAGGTTTGGATATATTTTCTTGTAATATAGCCGATAAACCTGAACGTATCGAATGAATCTAGAAATAGATAAACGAGCATTATCGCGTACAATTTCTAAAGCGTAAAAAGGTAATTCTTATATAATGCAAACTGATATAATACGTTAGTTGAAAGAATAAACAAACTTGTCTTGATTTAATAATAGTTTGGCATCTGTTACACATCCAAACGGATTCGTTGTTAAGAGGATCACAAGGTAATAAAATACCAGAACAATAGTCAGCTGCACAGTATAGTGCACTTAATAATGATCCATATTCCTGAAGGTATAAAGACAATATTTTAATATTTTATATATATATATATATATATATATATATATATATATATATATATATATATAGCTACATATTACACGACGATATTCCAAAAATCTATTTACCGTAGGATCTCTGCATCTATTACATCTGCAAGAGAAATTCTTAGTAACGCTTAAAACTTGTCTTCTTAAAGTGGTATCCCAAAAGAGATCGATATAAGTCATTGTAATTTCTTCCCCCGCGGAAATGGAACGGACAGCTATGACATAAAGCTGTTGATGCGAATCATAATGATGCCTTGTATTAGGTACGCAGGCATGATTTAGCAACGCCCCCATAGGATAAAGGCCGCGCAAACTCGTACAATGATCTTTATCTTGTACGACAATCGTTTCAAATGAATTTGTATTAAAAATTCCACTGACCATCATCATGAAATCAATATCTTTGACTTCTGGAGCATTTTTTACGTTACTCCGAAGTAATGTGACCTTAAAAAAGAAAAAAAAAAAAAAAAAGAAAAAGAAAAAAAATACAATTTCTTTTCACATTTCTTAGAAAGAGGAAAAGGATTATTTCAATTGTCGAATGCATAATAAATATCGAATATAAATAAGTAGATGTCTTTCTACAATGAGTTTCACTATTATTCTTTTTTATTTTGCTATTACTGGAATTACAAAAGTGAATGGAATTAATATAAGGATGATTTTAATTTAATTTCAGATTATATGATGCGACTTGCCTTTCTTAACAATATACAATACGTTTGTTATACTCATATTGTCATACCTCACAATCATTATTCAAGTTTTGATGACATTGGAATATAGCCAAGACATCGCGTTGCTCATCATCAAGCGAAATCGCTCTTACTGCCAAAAGTGCACGTAATAAATCCATAGACCAAGTCGAACCGCAAGTTGGCCCTAATTTTCTCAAATATTCACACTCATGTTCCATGTGTTTCTTTGAATCCTCGCATATTTGAGAACATATAGGAAGACCGCATCCGCGATCGCAAGGGAAAAGAGGACATTCGTTTTTGTAACAAGATACGCATAATGGCAAATACTTTTCGGAATTTCGTGGTGATATTAAGAGAGCATTGTCTACAAATATTAATTCTCCTGCCTCGATATCACGAGTTGCAAACAGTCCACGGCCTTCGAAAGATGAATAACCGACGGTCCAGGCCTGTGATTCATCGGACAATAATGCATGTCTTTTTAAATGATTTTTCAAGACCATCTCTGTCTTCTTCGGTTCCACGACACTCATGATACGAACTTTGAGAAAGGTTGAAAAGAATGAATGAACAATTCGAGTCACGGTTCTTACTCGAAGGTATAAACTTCTCGTCTGTGCATGATATCTTTATACACTGCGTATATTACAACATTGCGTTCTTACATAATATATCTGTTCGTATATGTCGTAAATGTTGTATATGTACATGAACTATTTCATCTTTTTCAGGGGTGCAATGAAACTAAAATCTATATCGCGTTTAGTGTGATATAACGATTATCATCATTGAATCACACACGTGGCAAAAGTTATTGGAATTCTATATATATATATATATATATATAGATTTTAATATGAGAGCGAGTTATGCTATTTTAATATAAAAGCTCCAATTTCGTTTTCCTATAATGACTGAATTATATTAAATACCTAAAAGGTGCAAGAGACTCTTTCGAGATCGCGCTCTTTGTATTCATTGGAATATGTATATGTATAATTGATCGACCTTTATAAAAATGAGAATAGATATGCGAATAAATGATAGTTCTTGATTAAATATGTCGATTCTCTATATGAATAAAGGGGAAAGAGAAGATGATGATATAATTTTGTACTTGTGTTAAACGTAATTAATTATAAATTAATACTTCTCGGATTAACAAAAAAAAAAACGATTGTACATCGAGAAGATTATCCTTACGCAGGCGTAAGCAATAAGTCGAAAGCCTTGTGTAGCTTCACTGTTGCTAAGGCTACCGTTGGTAGCCGGTCAACGGCAGCAAATGGATTGGATGTATCAATGTCTAATAAATATACGTTTAGTATAGAATTTACATTTGTGCCAAGAGCACCACAAAAGGTTTTCATTTTTGAACATTTCTTCCTTTCATCAATTCATTTGATAATAGATATGGGAAGGTAATTCAAAGAAAAAAGAAATACAAGGATGCATATGAATAAGGGTCATCGACCGAATTAATTTCACGTTGTCCTACAGGTGGGTACATGTTGGAAAGAAATCAAATGATTTTTACGGGATCGTAATAGTCTTAGCAACTGTATGCATGACAACATTGGTGACAGGCGAATCATTGATACAATCGAACTGCAGCATCGATCCCTGTATGTATGGAATTTGTTTGGATAATGACAACAGGTACTTTCTATTTTGATGAATTAAATATCATCACACTTTTTATCATAACGATGATCTTTGATTTTGTATTGTAAATAGTAGTTCTTATTCGTGTTACTGCATCGATGGATATACCGGAATTAATTGCGAAATTAATTGGGACGATTGTTGGTCAAATCCTTGCCTCAACGGTGGAGTATGTACGGATGCTGTGGCAGCTTACAATTGTACTTGTTCCGAAGGTTTCATAGGTACATATTTTAATTATTGCAATTCATTTCATCACGTATATTTATTACAGTATATCCTGGTAAAATATTTACAGGAATAAATTGCGAGCAAAAGTATAGCGAATGTGCGAATCAACCTTGTCTCAACAATGGTACCTGCCTCGATTACGATGGATTTATATGTCAATGTCCTGATGGATACTCAGGTAAGAGTGACCTCACCTCAAATGGACCATTCTTTTTTACAGACAGCGACGATATAAAATTATTTATTATTAGGTGATTATTGTGAAATCGATGCTTCGGTCTGTAACGATACGATTTGTAAAAATTACGGTGAGTGCATCGAAGGACCAGGATTCTCTTTCTTTTGTCGATGTCCAGCAGGTGAATTTTTACAGTACGTACACGTGCGTACGTTTAAATAAATTATTTTCATTTCGTCATTTTACAGGATGGACTGGTCGATTATGTGATGAAGATATTGATGAATGCGTTACTTCGCCGTGCAAAAATGGTGGGCTTTGTATAAATGTTCCAGCTACTTACACGTGTGCTTGTTTATTCGGTAATCCTTTTTCAGAAATATAAAATTGATTTCTCTTTCGAAGAAATATGAAAAGGAATAAAAGTATTATGCACTTTTTAATAGGTTTTACCGGCAAAGATTGTGACAAAGTTATTTTACCGTGTGATCAAAATCTTTGTCAAAACGGCGCAGTGTGTTTATTAGAAGACAATAAATCAGTTTGTTACTGTGTACCTGATTATCACGGTACACTGTGCGAACTCAAATATGACGATTGCGAGTCAAAATCAGCAAATTGCGAAAATGGTGGCACTTGTATCGATGGAATCAATAGTTACACCTGTGCTTGTCCTCCTGATTATAGCGGAATGATTTGCGAAGAGTACATTATCTCATCGACATCAACACCGTTTATGACAAAAGGCTCGATAGAAGTAAATGTTAGTAGCGTTAAGTCAATCGATACGTCTTCATCGGAATCTACACCTACGTCTATGTTATTCACATCTACCAGTTCAAGTCTGTATCCTTATCCGATCACCAGCATGTTATCAACGACAGTTTCTAAAACTATCGATCATTATACAAAATGGTATCCATCGATAGAAACAACATCAGCTATGGAGACAGATCGGAACGTAGTCACGACTAGTACAGAAAATGTCTCATTTTTTACTGAGACATCATTGATTTTTGTACAAATGTCAACTAAAAAGGATGCTTCAGAAACTCATACCGTATCAGAAGCAAGGATTACCGAGGAAGAAACAATTCCTACCACATCTGAGATTTCCGTACCAATAACAGAACCTATTAGTTATCATAACTTCACAGATGGTACAAGAGCATCGGACATTGATCAAGATAATATTACGGAATCATTTTCATCAATATCAGTTTCATCGACTCATCAACAAACGAGTAAAGAAATAAATAGTACGCCATCGTATACAACAAGTACAACTGGGTGAGGAAATATTTCTGATATGTTTCGAAGAAAATTAACTCTGATATTTGTGTAAATACAATTATTTTCCGCAGATATTATCCGACAGTAGAAGTGACTGATTTCAAGGATGTTAAAAACGATACAACTACCCGATCCAGCCGCTTATTTACTGATGCTACAACGGCATCATCTATTTTAGATAATGATAATTTTTTGGTAAATACAACTTTAATAGAAACTATTTTTACGACGGAACCGCCAACCGTTTCCACAATTTCGGAAGAAGAATTGTCATCCACGTTAACGTCAACGTCCGTTATTACACCTAAGAGTTCAACGACGCAATCTCGGGAACACAGCACTACTATAAGTGCAATTGTAAATGGAACTGAAACTACAGTCAATCTTGATCTAGAAAATAGTACATTACATACAAAATACGATCAAGTATCCATTGCGACGGAACAATCGTCAACGAGCATTGAATGCAATGAAAATTCTTGTGTAACCGGAACCAATATGCCTTCTGCTCGCAATGTATCGGACGTAAGTATTGAATGTTATAAGACGAATTGTTTTATCTTATAGCTGTTATATTTACTTATTGTTTGCGCTTATAGTGCAACTGTACGGAACACGAGGAAGAATGTAAAAGTATTAAAAGCGCGGCCTTTAATGGAAAGTCATATGCAAGACAGAGTATTAATATTAACATCAATAATGATACTATGAATCTTCGGATTTATGTAAAACTTCGAACCCGTTTCAAAAATGGTATAATATTTCATGTATATTTTGACGATGAACGTTATGCTTTAATATATTTAGAAAGTAGTATATTGAAATTTCAATTTTCGTGCGGTTTGGAAACGATGTTACTTGGCGAGATTGATTCCGCCATTAATAATGGATTTGAAGCGGAGATCGATATGAGGTAGAATTTTAGAAATCGATTTGTCGTTACTTATATAAGACAAACAAAAATTGCATAAAATTTCGTTATTTTCTTTCAGATTTGAATATTATATTATGAATAAAACTGATAAATGTTCCGCTAGATTGTTAGTAAATGGTACTACAGCTGTAAGTGGTGAACAAATGTTATCATTACGGGAAAAGTTTCCACATCGTGCTACATTAAATTTAGGTGGCATACCATTGGCGTTTTCCCATTATTTTCCTCGTGTAGCCATGGGATTTATTGGTTGCATGAATTCATTGATGGTACTAGATATAAATATACGATTACATTTATTATTTGCGCAAAGTGAGAAATGCTTGTGCGTTCTATATTTATAAATTGATGATTTTATAATTGAAGGTAAATGGTATACAGAAAAATTTTATTCATGATTCTACTGAGACATTTCAAATTGAAGAATGTACGTCATTCTTTTGTTTATCAAATCCATGTCAAAACTTTGGAGCGTGTGAAGAAACAAATGGTGTTGTTCGTTGTCACTGCGTTGCCGGGTTAGTATAGTTTCAGTTAGTGCGTTTATCATAATCTTCATGTTTAAATATTAAACGAAATGTTTTAATACTTCATAATAATTTATTCACGTAATCCGACAGTTATACAGGGACATTATGCGAACGTTCAATATGCGACGAGAATCCTTGTTCGCTAGGTGCGACCTGTATAAGTTCACCCGGAACTGGTTTTATTTGCATTTGTCCAATTGGAACTCATGGACTTTTTTGTGAAGAAGGTGATATGAAATATAACTAAAAATTATATTGTAATATGCTTTTAATTACCTCTGTAATTTCACTTTTTACCAAATATTTTTCAGATACCATTGTTATACGTCCGTCCTTTTCAAGTCTGGTACCAGGCTTCTCATCATATATTGCTTATGGTGTTTCAAATTCAATAAAGGACACTATGGAACTTAAAATGAAACTCATTCCACATACTTTAGATCAAATATCTCTCATAGCTTATTTAGGACAAAGTGGTTCGCGTCAAGAAATATCAGATCATCTCTCTATAACGTATGTACGTGGTTATATTATGTTAACCTGGGATCTTGGTTCAGGTAAATCGGTATTAACAATTAACAACGGCACCGGAGCATATGCTCCTACTAGTGCGATTATCATTCATTTGTGCAGTGATATTTATCTAGGCGTACGCAGAATCTTCACAAAAACACCCCTAGCTTCTGTATCGGCTGCAGCTGCACCAGGAATAAAAAGCCACAATCCACATACATTACATATTGGAAGAAAAGGGAGAGATGCGTGGCTTGCCATTGATGGTACAGACAATGTTACCGGCCAAGCAGCTGGCGTTATGTCTCAACTTGACGTATCTCCTATACTTTACATCGGTTTGCATCTTATTCTTTGTAAAATCTGATCTTTCAATTTATACATAGTTCAATTCTTTCCTAGATCGTACCATTTGACATTTCCTAAGTATTTTATAGGAGGTCACAAATCAAAAAATTTTGAAATGCTACCACATGATCTACCATTACACACTGGTTTCTCTGGGTGTATATTTGATATCGAATTGCGTACGAAGGATACGGTCTTCCCTGTAACCAGTTCTAGTCCAGCCACTGGACGTGGTGTAGGTGAATGCCACCGTAACGAATGTATTCGTCATTCCTGCAAAAATGGTGCAGTATGCTTGAATCATGGTTCTACATACAGGTATCTATTACCTTCTGTAAAAATTATTTTCTTTAATATTTCATCATTTACCATGAATTACATAATCTATTTTTTAGTTGCATATGCACAAAGGATTGGACAGGTCCGGATTGTTCTGTAGCAGTGGAAAAACGTTTTTCTAGTAATTTATCAACCTGTCATATATCAAATCAATAAATAATTACAGAATGTCATATAAAAAATCGAACATATTAATATTCTTCATATTTTATTAAATTATTACAAACCTTGTTGATATATTAAATTAAATAATCAATAATTTGATATTCCACAGGAAGGAATAGTTAACTATTGAGAATTTTATTTCCTTTGGGTAGCGAAGTGACAAAGTATGAATTTAAATGTACAAATAGAACTGCAGCTGCTACACGAGATTGTAAATCATATTTACTGAGGTCATGAGACCATTCAATGTTTCCCCAGTGTGAAATCTATAAAATACGTGCAATAATGAAAATGTTAAATTGCACTTGTAATACTTTACATTTTTAACAATTGTTTATACAATACCTGATATTCCTCTTCTAAGCGAGACAGTTTCACAGCTTCTTCAACGTTAATTACTCTTTCAATAGCAGCCAAAGTAAGAATCACCGATTTCAGTGCATTAACTGCATATAAAAAACCTAGATATTTCATAAATCTTTATTGTTTTATCATTTTTATAACTTTTGAAGACAAAATTGTGATATTTTACCATGAACAGCATTAAAATCATACGACGATAAATGTCTTGTTAAAATAGTTTTGGTTTCTACTGGCACTGTAGGTGTATCTATACTTTGGGTTTTAACAATATTTACTTTATAATGATCGCAAAACCATTGCACTAAAGGATCCCATTTTTCAACTTGCAACTTATATAGATCATCTACCTCCTACAATTATATATTTCATAAACAACTCTCGCATCATATTATATAAAATAATTAATTTTTATATTGTTTATACTCACACTGGAATGAAACAGAATTGTATCTATTTCTAAACAATTTGTAATATAATTCACTATATCTAATTTGGTCTGATTGTTTGGATTATCCAATACAGTATTGCATAAAGCTGTCTGAAAAAGAAGAGAAAATATGAAAGAAAATTAAATAATGCTATAACTATTGTATAAACTCACCAAGTGCATATTTTCTTTTTCGACAATATCTTTCTGTGCATCCCATTCTGTTGCCACTGCTAAAGCTAAAGCTTTATTATTTACTTCAAATATTTTCCCTTTAGGCGTTTTAAGTTTTCTTTGATCCAAAGTTATTTCAAATTTTCCACCACTTGACAAAATGTTAGTTCTTCGATAAAATCTTTTTACAGTAGCTATAATAATAACAACAACGATATCTATATTAAATACCTAAAGTTATTTCAAAAAAGAAAATATAAAATTGTTATTACATCAAAATCTTTTCACTCTTACCCATACTTCTTATTATCATAAAAGTTCCTGTAAATTGACGATATTTAATAGAACTCATTTTTATTATGATTTTTTAATTTTCAGTTTTTTTTTTTTTTTTTTTTTTTTTTTTTTTTTTTTTTTTGCTTCAAATTCTCATTTGTAATATTTAATAAATATCTTCAACATTTTAATTAATCCTAAATTGCTGTAAACTTGTATAGCCAATTGTGAATATTTATAATCATAGAACAAATAATTATAAGTTTGTGCACAATGTACAAAAACAGTAGAAACCTTGAAAAGAAAGCTTAAATAAATAATAATCTATAACCAAAAGATCATTTGTAAGTTTGATTTTTGATATATTAAAATCATAAGATATATTGCATAATTCTAATACTTGTAATAATCATTCCATTCATAATATCTTTAAATCATAACCATAGATATCAATATTTTCATAGAAGGATTAAATTTATATGCATATACGTATAAATAAAGAAGAATTTCTATTATAATCCACATATCTGTAAGTGCGCTAGTATCGCTTCTAAAAGCGCTACCTAGTGTTGACAATCTTATTATTTGAATGACAAACTTTCGTTCTGTACAATAGTTTGGCTCCCCTGATAAATCGTAATCAGCAGATTAGAGTTCATTTCAAGCGTGTCTAATATTTTCATGTGACTTTTTTACAACGTCTGTATTATTTTCTTATATTAAATGGACTAAATAACAATGCGTAAGGGAAGTCTAAGTTTGTTGTTGTTTGTTACTCTATGTGCTGTAATTATACAAATTAACGCGGACAAAGATGAAGTTCCATTAACCAAACTTCGTGCAAAAACAGGGCCAAGATTAAAATTCTTTTATTGGTAAGTATAGGAAAAATTAAATAACTGATAGACGTAGCGTGAGTGATATTATTATATTTATTAAAGTTAGCACAATGAACACATAATCGAATAAAATTTATCATTTGGGCCATAATATTTATTTTTATTGGATTGTCTACTTTTGTATAAAAAAATCTCCATGTCATTGTTTATTGATTAAGGAAATATAATAGCATAAGAAATATTTAAGAACAACGTCTAAATTGTTTTTATATGTATTATGCATTTATATATGTATATATAAGATATTTAGATCCATATTTGATCTAATGTATTTATTATTACAAATTATTTCATAATTTTAGCTATTCATGTGGATACAGAAAAGTTTATGAAGAATATGTCGGTATTCTTAGAAAAAAATATCCAGAATTACAGATTGATGGAGAAAACTTTAATCCTCCTGGATATAATATGTTGATAGCCCAAATTTTGGTAAATATATTATTTTCTTATCTTTTATATATTTGATTTATACACATACTTTAATTGTCATTTTGTTTAGGGAACAGCAAGAATTTTTATCATTGTTTTAATCATTAGCGGAATTAATATATTTCAACGGCTGGGTCAACCAGAACCATCATTATGGCGGTGGTGTATTGACAATCGTTTTTATGCCTGTGTTATGATATTTTTTATTTGCAATGCAATAGAAGGTCAGCTTATTTCATCAGGTGCATTTGAAATACATTTTAATGGTATGTGTGCACGTGTAATTTATTTTTTAATCAGTATACAATATTTTATACATATAAGAAATTATAAAATTATATATATATATATATATATATATATATATCACATTAACGATATTAATAATTTCATTAATAAAATATTACAGATGTTCCGGTGTGGTCAAAACTTGAAACAGGAAGAATACCACAACCACCAGAATTGTTCCAGATAATTGAAAGTCATCTGCATATGCAATTTCTAGATATAGATGTTGGAAAGATTGGTTTTAATAAGTAATATCATTATTATTATAGTTTATATACTGTATTAATTTAATTATTTTCATTATTGGAAATTTGCCTTTGGCAGAGTATGATACACTTGAATGATTTGGATTTATTTTTATGTATTAATATTTCGTTATGAATGTCTCCTACAACTAGTATGCTATGTAAGATAGAGAGTAAAAATCTATATATCTATAATATTCTAATAAAATAGTTACCAATGCGATATTACAATAATGATCTACATCTACTATTTTAATGTAAACATAATATTTCAACATAAATATTTAAAAAATCGTATATACATTCGTTCCTTACTATATTCTTATAAAATTTCTAGTTGTCAATAGTACAGTAACAAAGTATAATGAGACAAACATAATCTTGTATATAAATAAAATAAAAGTATTGTAATAATCTTTTAAACATAAGTAGTTGATAAATATTTTATGTCCGTAATAATTTTTATTAAGAAAAAAAAAAAAAAGAAAAGAAAAAGAAAGAAAAGAAAAAACTCGATGATATTCAATGAACATTAAAAGACCAATAGCTAAAGGAACATAATGATTGGTGTAAAAAGGAACCAATCATCGAAGAGTTGCAAAATCTATTGAAAACACATCATAGGGATAAGGTAAATATATTTTACTTTCGTACATAAATCTGTTGGAATATAATCGGGATATATGAAATCATTACAAAATATAAATAGATAATATAATGTTATTTCTTGTAGAATTTCTCGGAACTCTTTAATAATAACATAGATACGCGTATCTCTCACCGTATATATATATATATATATATATATATATATATATATGCATATATATAAATATATATATATATATATATACACTTGATAGAAGAGTTACGTATTATCAATATTTTTATAATAACGTAAAATCCCCCACCTTGTTATATTTTCGTGTTATGTGTAAAAATCGAATGAAATCAATAATTTTATTTATAAATTCATGTAACCAACGTGGCCAATATTCGTAAGTTTCAAATGAACGTACTGCACATCCAAGTTGCGCACAGGTTTCTACTTCTGAATGTGATCCAATCGAACTAGACTTAACCTCTGAACGTGAACGAATCGCTCTATAATCATCGATGGTTAATACACACGAACGAATAGTATAGATAGATCTTAAAACAACGATATATTAATGTTTAATAAATAGTATTTATATACGAAAGACTGTATGCATCGAGAATGTCACTGCAACACTCCTTTTCTGTCCACTTTTATTAATCGGACACTAAATTTTCTCTGATGCTGTTACTCATTGTACTATTATCATGGCGGTGGTCCGTCTGTATGATTCTACTATTTGTCGGCTATGTGCGGAAGACAATGGCAATGGAGAATTATTGTATAGGGGTGAGGGTGATGATACAGATTTAAGTTCTATGGTGAATCGCTATTTACCATTAAAGGTACGAAAGACTTTTAAATATACTCGAATATTAGACTACAACTTGACTTCCTACTGCTCACTAAATGATCCATATGGGGGCTCCACTGGTTTTCGTTATACGAGTTTATCGACTACTACACAGATCAAATATTCAATATCGTTCTTGATGATCAATTATCATTAAGTGAGCACCGCAAAAATTAATCTTTATTGATATAAAAATAATGAGGCTAAAAAATGAATACACGTTCCCTTTTGTTACTATTTACACCGTCACATATACTCTCATTATTGGTTAAAAAACTTGTATTTAACGAACACGTGTTTATTTTATCCTATCTACTCCTTCCTCGTTTAATGAACTGTTATTACTGTTCACATAAAATCATTAATTTAACATATGATATCTTATGAAAACATCAAAGATTTGAAAAACATGATAAATTACGTTGAGCAGTTCTATTATATATTATTTTAAAGTGCTGAGTTGAAAACTATTCTCTTATTATTTTATATCATAAAGAAACAAATATAAAAATTGGTAATGTACATATACGATACATATGAATTAAATTCATTGATTCTCATTTCATAGATTTAATATATTAACAATTTTATATTGTTTTGAGATAGTAAATTGATTATATTTAATAATCTGATAGGACTTTCTAGAATTTTTCTTCCTTTTAGATTCGAGATGATGGCAAATTACCTAGAACAATCTGCCCTGGCTGTAATATTCAGCTGGAGGCTACTGTACAATTTTTTAAATTATTGGTGGATGGGCAACAAAAAATACGAGAGATGTGGAAACATCAGGTCGAATTGCAAAGAAAAGCAGAAAGAGAACGTTTACGTGTTGAGAGACAAAATACAGAAGTTATTACAGGATTACCAGATTCTGATAATAACATAAGAAATAGTGAAGATAATCAATTAGAACAACAGATAATCATTAAAGGTAATAGAATATATTTTAGTCTGAAAATAATATTATTGAAATAATATTAAAAATAATATTAATGGTCACTTTTCAGTAATGCCTGATGGATCTTTATATACTGCTGAACATGAAATAAGTTTGCAAATGGAAGGCTTAATTAAACCAAGACGAAAAAGAGGTCGGCCTCCCAAAGTTCATACTGATATGGAATCTAAGGTTTTTAATAAGAGAGTAATGTATTTGAATATATTTATATATTTCTATTTTGTTCAAACTTCATACATTTTTTAGATAATTTTAAAAGAAGACATTATAGAAGGAGTAAGTCAAGGTGAAGAAGATAAACAAGAGGAAGAGATTGAAGAAGTTGATGGTGATGGTAGACGTCGTAGAAAGCGTAAAGTTCCCAAAAGGTAAAAAAGTATATAAATATACTGAACATATGTTTTTAGTATCAAATGTTACCACATCATAATAATTATAAATGAAAAATAGATTTATGGAAGCTGTTCAAGGCAAAGAATTGGAAAGAATATTTAAGGAAGAAGGTGTTATAGATGAAGAAGAGGACGAAGAAGCTGATCATTTTGATGATTCTGAAGAACGATTAAATGTCTCAATTCCAGATGGTCAAGAAGGTTAATTTTAACATATTTAGTAATTATTTGATGTAATTTCTCTTTTAAAGATTATTAAGAATAATTAAATCAGTAGTATATAATAAACATTTGATATTATGGATTGATTTCAGTATGATCACAATAAAATTAATTAAGAAAATTATTCTCTTTCAGAAATAATTGGACATTTAGAAACTGAAGAAGGAAAGGATTTAGGAGAATTAGTAATCGTAAATCGTGGAAGAGGCCGTGGTAGACCAAAATTGCGACGTCGAAAAAATAAATTTACTTGCCAACTATGTGGTAGAGGTTTTTTACAACGTAGTAGATATATTGTACACAAGTAGGTATATTTTTTTCTTTTTTTGTTTTGGTTTTTTATAGACAAATGATTATTGATTAATGAGTTTTATGAATTTTATTATATGAGTTTTATTTTTTTTTATTTTGATTAAATGTTCATGAATTACAGAAGTTTCCATAAAAGTGTAAAATACGAATGTAGAGAATGTAAGAAGTTATTTACAAACAAGGACAATTTTGCACTGCATCAAAAAATGACCCAACATACTGGATGTGGTATTACAGAAATTAGTGATGAACATGATAATCATCAAAACCAGACAGTTGAAAATACAAATTCGGTATCGAATAATGCATCGCCGAATGAAACTAAGGATTCAGGAAATACATTTACAAATAATCAGAATATGGAAATAGTCACAGAGACTTCAGACAAAAATGTAACAAATAATTCAGATACAAATATTATGTGTGGACAATGTGAAAAAACATTTCACACAAAAGAATCATGTGAATTACATGTAAAAATAATTCATGAAAACGAAAAACCATTTATTTGTAACATTTGTAATAAAAGTTTTTCTTATCAAACAAATTTAAAAGGTCATATGCTAACTCATGAGGTATGTAAGAAATATAAAAACCATAGAAAAAAAATATATGTAATATATATAGATATAATTATATGTTATATAAGTATAGATATATACAATATAAATTATAAATATATGTAATATATAGATATAATTTTAGAAAAAGAGTAAATTGAATTATATATTGGTATTTAATAATATTAAAAAGAAAAAAAATCATAAAAATTTTTATTAAAGGGAAACAAATCGGACAAAGGATATCCTTGTGATATTTGTGGAAAAGTATTAAATCATCCAAGTTCTGTTGTATATCATAAAGAAGCTGAACACAATAATGGCCGTCGTTTTGTATGTAATAAATGTGGAAAGAGTTTTAAACATAAGCAATTATTACAACGTCACCAACTTGTACATTCTGATGATCGACCTTATGTATGCAAATCATGTAATGCTAGCTTTAAAACAAAAGCAAATTTAATTAATCACCAGTCTACACATACAGGCGAGAAAAAATATTTTTGTGAAATATGTGGTCAACAGTTTGCTCATAAAACCAGCTTGACTTTACATTACAGGTGATTACATTGATTGTTATGATTATATTATTGCAATATGTGATTTTATTTGTTATTTTATTTGTCACTTTGTTTTTTGTTTTAATACCATGACATGTTTTAGGTGGCATACCGGTCATAAACCATATACTTGTGAAGTTTGTCACAAAAGTTTTTCCCAAAATGGTAATCTTCAAGAGCATATGCGCATACATACTGGAGAAAAACCATACTGTTGTGATTATTGTGGACGTAAATTTACAACTTCGTCACAATTTAAATTACATGTTAAACGTCATACTGGTGAACGTCCATGGAAATGTGAGTTTTGTGCCAAATGTTTTCTACATAAAGATACCTGGAAGTGTCACGTACGTAGGCATAAAGGAGAGAGACCTTTCCAATGTGCCCATTGTAATCGTGGGTTTACAGAACAATGGGCTTTAAAAAAACATCTTCGGTTACACACAGGTATTAGTTCATATAAGTAATATGTAGTATTTATATACGGTGCTTCATATTTTAAATTACATTATCTATTGTTTTTATACTGTATATTAAATTTATTGTACAGGTGAAAAACCATATTCTTGTGATGTTTGTGGAAAAGCTTTTGCTGATTGTTCTAACTTAACAAAACATAAAAAGGTAATTTATAATTTAAAACATTAGTTATTATATATCATTTTCTACTGTATGTAGATAACAGAATATATATATATATATATACATATACATATAATAAAAAACAATTCATTGCACAGGTGCATAGAGAAAGCAAAGTTTTAACATTAGGTGAAATAACTGAAGGTTCTGCAGTTGGTGAAGTATGGCAAATCTTACCAGGCTCCCAAGAGACAGATGAAAATTCATTAAGTGATCAAATGGCTCAAGTCATTACGGCGGAAGAAACATCTGCAGATGGAATACAACAAATTATTTATGTCTCTTATCAAGATCCTGATGATCCCAATTTATCAAGAACATTGCATTTTGGTATCATTATAATTTATTTATCCTGCCAGGCTAAATATAAGATATATTTCAGTATTTGAAAGATAAGAAAACATAAATTACGTTTAATTTATAGTTGATGCTGGTATGATGCGTGAAAAAGAAGGAATGGTAAGTACTCCAGGGCAATCTTTACCTCATTTGGATGTTGAAAGTGAAATACTCCCCGACCAAACGCATAATCACCACACAGCCAATACTTCGGATGAACGAATGGATATGGAACTATCGGAGCCAGATTTACAATTACAAGTAAAATAAAAATAATATAATAAAATTTTAAATATATATTAATATCGATAAAATAATCATTGAATTTTGTTTTTTCTAGATTACAGATGAAGAAGGTAATCCAATTCCACTTTCTATACAAGACGCAAGACAATTATTATCACAAGGACAATTTGTTAGTCAGTTAAATGATGGTCAAACTATTAGAGTTCATTCAGGTGTAATCACTCAAGAGTTTGCAGGATCTTTAGGTGTTCATGTAAATCAGAATAGTAATGTATCAACAGTGAATAATACTGCAATCAATGAAGTAAATAAAACAAGTTCAATATCAACTATACAAACGGATGCAGAAGCAATTGTCAAAGCATTAGAAGTAAGTTTATCTACTTGTGCTTTTCATATTTATATAAATCTCTTGCATATCGTTATATCTAGAAGAAATTGATATTATTTATAAATAGTGAAATATTTCAAGTTTCATTAAAAAAATTTGATTATTTAGGATGAAGATACAGATGCAACAGCTGTTGCTACTATAAATCAAATGGGAGGCGAAGATCAGGCAGAAATATCAGATGGACAACAAGCTATAGAATTTACAACACAGGATGGACAAAAAGTTCGACTTGTTGCTTCATACCATGTTGATCCATTGCAACTTGCTTCAGAGTACCTGACTATTGTATAAAATCAATAATTTATATAGCAAAATAATTACTAACGAATAGAACAAAAAATACTGATAAGTTAATCAGACAAAAAAATGAATCATAAATAAATGTAATATGTACTAAATATTATAGCTTAAACTTATTACTTATCTAATAAAATGTAGCTATTACAATCATTAATAGTGTATTTGCAAGTAGAAGTAATGAAATGGATTTTATTTTTTACTTTACTTTGGTTACAAACATTTTATGTAATAAATGTTAACAAGAGGGTATAAATTTATTTTACATCATTTGGCATAATTGTTTTAATATTAAAAAGACGGAAATGTGCGAGAAATTTAAAACAATTTCTGTATAAAAGTCCTATACTATGTACACTGTGTACGATAAAATAATATTTAAACAATAGTACATTTATTTAAACATTAAATACACAGAAACGCGCGCGAGACTTAGAATAATATTAATTATATAGTCCGATACTTTTAAATTTACATTTCGGTGTAGTTGGCCTTGTGCAATATAAACATAAACGCGCTTTCTTTTAACTTTGACAGTTTCCGAGTTTGTTCTCTCTTGCACTCCGACCTGTGCACATCGCAATTCTCTTTTTCTAATCGCGGGAACTTAGAAATTAATACTCTCGGTAATTTTATAATTATTTAAGCAATATTTCGAGTACACGGGATAGTGTAAAGTAATATTTAAACAATAGTTCATTTATTTAAACATTATAAAGTCGAAAACGCGCGCGGACTTAGAATAATATTAATTGTATAGTCCGATACTTTCAAATTTATATTTCGGTGTAGTTGGCCTTGTGTAATATAAACATAAACGCGCTTTCTTTTAACTTTGACAGTTTCCGAGTTTGTTCTCTCTTGCACTCCGACCTGTGCACATCGCAATTCTCTTTTTCTAATCGCGAGAACTTAGAAATTAATACTTACGCTAATTTTATAATTATTTAAACAATATTTCGAGCACGCGGGATAGTGTAAAGTAATATTTAAACAATAGTTCATTTATTTAAACATAATAAAGACGAAAACGCGCGCGGACTTAGAATAATATTAATTATATATTCCGATACTTTCAAATTTATATTTCGGTGTAGTTGGCCTTGTGTAATATAAACATAAACGCGCTTTCTTTTAACTTTGACAGTTTCCGAGTTTGTTCTCCCTTGCACTCCGACCTGTGCACATCGCAATTCTCTTTTTCTAATCGCGGGAACTTAAAAATTAATACTCTCGGTAATTTTATAATTATTTAAGCAATATTTCGAGTACGCGGGATAGTGTAAAGTAATATTTAAACAATAGTTCATTTATTTAAACATTATAAAGTCGAAAACGCGCGCGGACTTAGAATAATATTAATTGTATAGTCCGATACTTTCAAATTTATATTTCGGTGTAGTTGGCCTTGTGTAATATAAACATAAACGCGCTTTCTTTTAACTTTGACAGTTTCCGAGTTTGTTCTCTCTTGCACTCCGACCTGTGCACATCGCAATTATCTTTTTCTTATCGCGAGTACTTAGAAATTAATACTTACGCTAATTTTATAATTATTTAAATAATATTTCGAGCACGCGGGATAGTGTAAAGTAATATTTAAACAATAGTTCATTTATTTAAACATTATAAAGTCGAAAACGCGCGCGGACTTAGAATAATATTAATTGTATAGTCCGATACTTTCAAATTTATATTTCGGTGTAGTTGGCCTTGTGTAATATAAACATAAACGCGCTTTCTTTTAACTTTGACAGTTTCCGAGTTTGTTCTCTCTTGCACTCCGACCTGTGCACATCGCAATTCTCTTTTTCTAATCGCGAGAACTTAGAAATTAATACTTACGCTAATTTTATAATTATTTAAACAATATTTCGAGCACGCGGGATAGTGTAAAGTAATATTTAAACAATAGTTTATTTATTTAAACATAATAAAGACGAAAACGCGCGCGGACTTAGAATAATATTAATTGTATAGTCCGATACTTTCAAATTTATATTTCAGTGTAGTTGGCCTTGTGTAATATAAACATAAACGCGCTTTCTTTTAACTTTGACAGTTTCCGAGTTTGTTCTCTCTTGCCCTCCGACCTGTGCACATCGCAACTCTCTTTTTCTAATCGCGAGAACTTAGAAATTAATACTTACGCTAATTTTATAATTATTTAAACATTATTTCGAGCACGCGGGATAGTGTAAAGTAATATTTAAACAATAGTTCATTTATTTAAACATAATAAAGTCGAAAACGCGCGCGGACTTAGAATAATATTAATTGTATAGTCGGATACTTTCAAATTTATATTTCGGTGTAGTTGGCCTTGTGTAATATAAACATAAACGCGCTTTCTTTTAACTTTGACAGTTTCCGAGTTTGTTCTCTCTTGCCCTCCGACCTGTGCACATCGCAATTCTCTTTTTCTAATCGCGGGAACTTAGAAATTAATACTCTCGGTAATTTTATAATTATTTAAGCAATATTTCGAATACGCGGGATAGTGTAAAGTAATATTTAAACAATAGTTCATTTATTTAAACATTATAAAGTCAAAAACGCGCGCGGACTTAGAATAATATTAATTGTATAGTCCGATACTTTCAAATTTATATTTCAGTGTAGTTGGCCTTGTGTAATATAAACATAAACGCGCTTTCTTTTAAGTTTGACAGTTTCCGAGTTTATTCTCTCTTGCCCTCCGACCTGTGCACATCGCAATTCTCTTTTTCTAATCGCGGGAACTTAGAAATTAATACTCTCGGTAATTTTATAATTATTTAAGCAATATTTCGAGTACGCGGGATAGTGTAAAGTAATATTTAAACAATAGTTCATTTATTTAAACATTATAAAGTCGAAAACGCGCGCGGACTTAGAATAATATTAATTGTATAGTCCGATACTTTCAAATTTATATTTCAGTGTAGTTGGCCTTGTGTAATATAAACATAAACGCGCTTTCTTTTAAGTTTGACAGTTTCCGAGTTTATTCTCTCTTGCCCTCCGACCTGTGCACATCGCAATTCTCTTTTTCTAATCGCGGGAACTTAGAAATTAATACTCTCGGTAATTTTATAATTATTTAAGCAATATTTCGAGTACGCGGGATAGTGTAAAGTAATATTTAAACAATAGTTCATTTATTTAAACATTATAAAGTCGAAAACGCGCGCGGACTTAGAATAATATTAATTATATATTCCGATACTTTCAAATTTATATTTCGGTGTAGTTGGCCTTGTGTAATATAAACATAAACGCGCTTTCTTTTAACTTTGACAGTTTCCGAGTTTATTCTCTCTTGCCCTCCGACCTGTGCACATCGCAATTCTCTTTTTCTAATCGCGGGAACTTAGAAAATAATACTCTCGGTAATTTTATAATTATTTAAGCAATATTTCGAGTACGCGGGATAGTGTAAAGTAATATTTAAACAATAGTTCATTTATTTAAACATAATAAAGTCGAAAACGCGCGCGGACTTAGAATAATATTAATTGTATAGTCCGATACTTTCAAATTTATATTTCAGTGTAGTTGGCCTTGTGTAATATAAACATAAACGCGCTTTCTTTTAAGTTTGACAGTTTCCGAGTTTATTCTCTCTTGCCCTCCGACCTGTGCACATCGCAACTCTCTTTTTCTAATCGCGAGAACTTAGAAATTAATACTTACGCTAATTTTATAATTATTTAAACAATATTTCGAGCACGCGGGATAGTGTAAAGTAATATTTAAACAATAGTTCATTTATTTAAACATTATAAAGTCGAAAACGCGCGCGGACTTAGAATAATATTAATTGTATAGTCCGATACTTTCAAATTTATATTTCAGTGTAGTTGGCCTTGTGTAATATAAACATAAACGCGCTTTCTTTTAACTTTGACAGTTTCCGAGTTTGTTCTCTCTTGCACTCCGACCTGTGCACATCGCAATTCTCTTTTTCTAATCGCGGGAACTTAGAAATTAATACTCTCGGTAATTTTATAATTATTTAAGCAATATTTCGAGTACGCGGGATAGTGTAAAGTAATATTTAAACAATAGTTCATTTATTTAAACATTATAAAGTCGAAAACGCGCGCGGACTTAGAATAATATTAATTATATATTCCGATACTTAAAAATTTTCGTTTCGGGGTAGTTGGCCTTGTGTAATATAAACATAAACGCACTTTCTCTTAACTTTGACAGTTTCCGAGTAATTTTCTCTTGCACTCTGACGAGTAAAGATTGATATTCTGTCTTTTTATTGTTTTGGAGGATTACCGAATTAGTTCTCCTTTATCCTTTGACGAGTAAGCATCGATAGTCTCTCAGGAAGTCGTTGCTGCAAGCATCAACGAATATTTGAGGTAAATATATTTTTATATTGCACATTTTTTCAATAATTTTTATAGTGTCTTATTATAATATAACAGTGATATTAATAATTTTGTTTTTATTTCTTTGTTTCAGTATATCGTAACAACCGCACGCGAAGCAATGATGAAATCGATTATTTGTGTCGCTTAAATAAGAATATCGCAGGGTAGAAGCAGTGTTCGTTCGTTCGCGTTTTGTATTTTAAACAGCAATGTTTTAATATGGTCTGCGTGCAATGCAGTCGGTATAGTCAATGTTTGTTCGCAAAGTTTATAAATTGTTTAACAGTCGCACAGACTGTATTTATAAAAGACAGTAAATTTTCGCGAAGTAAATTCAGTGACCGTTCGTTAAAAAATACCTATCGCGTAATAGAGTCAGTGCATCATTGAAGAAATTGTTGATCAACTTCGATGACGACCTGCGTAATTAACAATTTCGACTTAAACCGCGGACGAGTGTTTTGGAGCCAACGCAGAACTTCTTAAATGGTGAGTGAATTTTTAAGTCCCTCCGATCACTCAATCATGTCAGGGACGAAAGGTCCGAATTGGCACGAGTGATTGGTTGTAATTAATTAGTAGAAGAGCATTGAGTGACCACGAGTAAATTTCTTCGGAGATTTACTCCTGAATGGTTTTTTATTTTTTTATTTATTTATTAAATCAGGATAAGTTCTTCTTGTACAAACGTTTTTATAATTATTTCAAATTTTCGATGTATTAATTCATTTTGAAATATTTTGCTTGCTCGGAAATATAAAAAAAATCGTTATTCATGAGTTTAAATAAAGAATGTACAAGAAGATATTCGCGATGGATAGTCTCTCGATTACAAGCGTAATTGTACATGATTTTCTTATAATAATAAAAGTATTCGCTTGTAAGAAGGAACATCCAAGGATTTGCTTTATATTTATATTTTTAAATAAATATTAATTAAATATTTTATTAATTTGTACTGATAAAAGATAAGTCTCATTAGAGTCATTGCTTTTGAAAGAGAAAAGTCGAGTAGAATAATTGCTAAAAATCAAAGAGACTTGTAGAGTCACAGTCCGTAAGCTTAGATAATTAAATTAATTAATTTTTAGCTCAGGATTTTCAGCAATTAATATACTAATTTTAATTTTTTTTAGGCTACCAATAATTGTGTAATGATTTTCTTTTATATCTTATAATTTCGAATAAAATTTTGTCGTTACAGTTTCTGAAGAATATTCGATTTGATTAGGGCACGAAGTAAACAAGATGCTATATGTCAAAGAGACCCTCACAAACTGTGACTCAAGAGGATTATCAGGTTATTGAGTTATTTTCGAAGATTCACTAGAAATTTTCGAGAATGGCTCTTATTCGTATTTTAATTTTACCATGCTGTCACTCAAAATGCTCCTTATGGTGATGGGTGTAGGGGTGTAGATTTAAAAATCTGAGACGAAGTAACATTCTCACATTGCCACGCTTATGCGAATAGGATTATTTCATATTTTATGCATTTTTAATATTAAACTTAAGACATAAATTTTATACATTTTTTCTTTTCTAAAATTCAATTGAATTTATGATTTTAGTTTAGTAAAATCAAATTTTAGTTTATTTTTTTAGTTTAAAATTTAGTTTAGTAAAATCAAATTTTACGTTAAAGTCGATTGATAAGTTTTATACATTTTTTCTTTTCGAAAGATCAATTAAATTTATAATTTTATTTTAATAAAATCGAATTCTATAATAAAATAATGTATCTATGAAATGTACAAGTAATATAATATTTCTTTCAGAGAAAATAATATTTCTTTTTTTCAGTGTTCAACATATTTCATTTCTTTTTAATTAATCTCTTATTTTTCTTATGTTTAATTAAATTAAATTCAAAATTTTATCGTTCGTATAATTAATAATGTATAAATATTCTTTTTTCTTTCTTTATTTCTTTTCAGCTAGTTCTAGATCGTGCGGGTCGCCAACACGGGAAGGAATAATTAATAAAGAAGATTATCTTAACATTTAAATAATGTACGATATAAGTAAAGTATAATTAATTAATATTTAAACAACAGAATATTCTTAGCAATCTTATAAAGATCATACATAAGTACTACCATAAACTATTGATTAATAGATATACTATCGCACAGAAAACTTTCTTCACTGTCATTTCTATATATCTAATTTAATCTCATCCTTTATATATCTCGGGTGGGACCCATGGAATGGGCACATGGGCCTCTGTGCGGGTTTCAGCATCTTATAGAGCTGCTTCTATTTTTTTCTCTTTCTGGGGCTCTCTTTTCTATTTCATATTTTTCATACTAATTTACTATTATTAATTATGATTTATAAGTCTCGGATGGGACCCATGGGATAGGCCCATGGGCGTGGGCCTCTGTGCGGGTTACTGTTTCAGCATTTTATAGAGCTGCTTCTCTTTTTTTCTCTTTCTGGGGCTCTCTTTTCTATTTCATATTTTTCATACTGATTTACTATTATTAATTATGATTTATAAGTCTCGGGTGGGACCCATGGGATGGGCCCATGGGTGTGGGCCTCTGTGCGGGTTACTGTTTCAGCATCTTATAGAGCTGCTTCTCTTTTTTTCTCTTTCTGGGGCTCTCTTTTCTATTTCATATTTTTCATACTGATTTACTATTATTAATTATGATTTATAAGTCTCGGGTGGGACCCATGGGATGGGGACATGGGTGTGGGCTTCTGTGCGGGTTGCTGTCTCAGCATCGTGTAGAGCTGCATCTATTTTCTTATTTTTCTGCAGCTTTCTTTTCTATCTAATATTTTTCTTCTTTAATTATGTTTTTAATTATGTTATTAATATGTTATTTCTTTTCAGATTTTTATTATGTTATTTATTTTTAATTATGTTATTAATATGTTATTTCTTTTCAGATTTTTATTATGTTATTTATTTTTAATTATGTTTCTTTAATATTTATTTGTTATTTCCTTTTAATTATGTTTTTAATATATTCTTATTAATTATGATTTATAGGTTTTAGGTAGGAACCATTAGAAGATGCGGGCTGCTATTTCAGCGTCATGAAGAGCTGCTTCTATTTTCTTATCTTTTTGCAGCTTGCTTTTCTATCTCATATTTTTCTTCTTTAATTATATTTTTAATTGTGTTATTAATATGTTATTTCTTTTTATTATGTCTTTTCAGAATATGATAATGTTATTTCTTTTTAATTATGTTTTTTAAATATTTATTTGTTATTTCTTTTTAATTATGTTTTTATGTTTTTAGGTTTGTTATTAATATGTTCTTATTAATTTTAATTTTTAAGTATTAGGTAGGACCTTCTATTTTCTTATCTTTCAGCAGCTCTCTTTTATTACTCATATTTTTCTTGTTTAATAATGTTTTTAATTATGTTTTTTATTATGGTTTTAATTATATTTTTTATTATGGTTTTAATTATGGTACTAATATATTTTTATTAATTATGATTAATGTTTTAGGTGGGAGCCATGTGATGATGCGGTCTGCTGTTTCAACATCGTGCAGAGTTGCTTCTATTTTCTCATCTTTCTGCAACTCTCTTATTTATTTATATATATTTACTTTCTATTTTATTTATTTTTTATTTATATTCTATGTACATATTATCTTCTATTTTCTTCCTTTTTTCTTTCTCTTGCTTTCTCCTTATCTTTTTCTTTTCCAGGATAGATCATCAAGGGATAGGGTCCACCTGCGGCCGGATGATACATCGCATTGCAGGATCCATCATCGATTTTTACGCGCGAATACGGGAAGGATAGGAAGAACACTGGCGCGCGTGTCGACGTGCACAAGCGTGGGTGTTCTCGGGCGCGATTAAACTTCGTTTGGTTGTTCGTATCGAAAACGCGAATTTAGAGTAGAGTCACCGTTTTTCTAACACTCACGTGAATGAACACGGGCGCGACTTAAAAGTCCTACCGGGGACTTCGTTTATATTTGCTCGAATATTCGATTAGATTACCTCGCGAACGCGTTTTTTTAGAGTAGAGTCACCGTTTTCCGAATACTTGCGTGGGTGTCCGGGCGCGATAAAAAGTCCTATCATGGACTTCGTTTTAGTGTTGAAATTCGGGGTGCGCGAACGGCTTGCCTTGTAGTGCTGTACATAACTAGCTGGTATTATGATAATTCTCATATTTGTGTGAAGGGGTAAAAACCCTCCGCAAATATCATCGGAAGTCTAAATACCGGTTAACTAATGTCACTTTGGATTTCAACTTAGAGTCACCGTTATTCTAACACTCACGTGAGTGTTCGCGTGCGCGATTAAAAGTCCTACCGGGGACTTCGTTTTGTTTGCTCGAATATTCGATTAGTTTATTTAGAGTAGAGTCACCGTTTTCCGAACACTTGCGTGGGTGTCCGGGCGCGATTAAAAGTCCTATCATGGACTTCGTTTTAGTGTTGAAATTCGGGGTACGCTTCGGATTTCAACTTAGAGTCACCGTTATTCTAACACACACGTGAGTGTTCGCGTGCGCGATTGAAAGTCCTACCGGGGACTTCGTTTTGTTTCTTCGACATTTCGATTAGATTACTTCGCGAATTTGGATAGAACAGTAGAATCTACGTAATTATAATACACGTGAGTGCCGCGAACGCGATAAATGCGCTTTGATTGTTCGAAATTCGGAAGCACGAATTCAGATGTGCTTAATAATCCGTTATGCCTGAGCCGAGGGTGTTGAACGGTAAAGCTTTCTGTAAGTGGGGTCCCTGTAGCTAAGGCTAGATACTTCCTGTTAGCTTTGAACCATGCCCAAAATATCCGAAGCGAAAGGCATAAGGGATCGGTATCGCGGAACGCGGATTTTAGAGTAAATTAGAATCACCGTTAGCCCGTGGGTCTCCACATGCAGCAACTTCCACGTAGTGAGACCTGGGTCGTTAATACTTGCAAAGTCTAATTATAAATCTTATAATACAAGTATTATCGAGCAAATGGCTGCATATTGTACAACTTTTCCATTATCTTTTCAATCTAATGCCAACTAAACATTAATATATTTTCATTTTATATAGCTAATAATACTTCAAAAGAAGAAATATAGCAGAAATCTATTGTACAATAATTTCTCAGAGAAACGAAAAGGAAATTTTTCTATCTCTCTTTTATGTCCACTGTCATTTCTATTTATTCTTATTTACTTTCATTAATTATACTTTATATATCTCGGGTGGGACCCACGGGTGGGGCCTGTGGGGGAGGGCTTCTGTGCGGGTTGCTGTCTCAGCATCATATAGAACTGTTTCTCTTGTCTTATCTTTTTGGGGCTCTCTATTCTTCTCTTTCTGGGGCTCTCTTTTCTTTTTCATATTTTTCTTTTTCAATTATGTTTTCAATTATGTTATTAATATGTTATTTATGTATTTTTAATATTTATTTATGTTGTTTTTTCTAATTATATATTTAATTATGTGTTTAATTATGTTTTTGATTATGTTTTTGATTATGATTTATAATGCTGCATCTCTTGTTTCTTTTTCTAGGTCTCATCTATTTATATATATTTATTTTCTATTTGTATTTTATATATGTACATATATATTATTCTGTTTTATATATATTTTTGTTCTTTTATTTCCTCTTAATCTTTTTCTTTTACAGTATAGGTCATCGAGGGATAGGTTCAACAGCGACCGGATGATACATCACATGGCAGGATTCATCATCGATTTTTACGCGCGAATACGGGAAGGATAGGAAGAACACTGGCGCGCGTGTCGGCGGGCACAGGCGTGGGTGTTCTCGGGCGCGATTATATTACGTTTGATTGTTCGAATCGAAAACGCGAATTGTAGAGTAGAATCATCGTTTTTCTAACACTTCCGTGGGTGTTCGGGCGCGATTAAAGGTCCTACCGTGGACTTCGTTTTATTTACTCGAAAATCTCGATGGGGGTACTTCGCGAATTTCGGCTTAACAGTAGAATCTACGTAATTATAACACACACGTGAGTGTCGCGACGCGATTAGTATTTCTAAGGAGTGCGCTTTGTTTGTTCGAAATTCGGAAAGCACGAATACGGATGTGCTTAATAATCCGTTATGTCTGAAGCGGACGGTGCAAACGGTGGAGCTATCTGTAAGAGGTGTGCTGTAGCTAAGCTACGCATACCCTGTTAGTTAAGAAGCCAGTGCATTGAAGCGGAAAGGTATTGCGGATCGGTATCGCGGTACGCGGATTTTAGAGTAGAGTAACCGTCAGTCCGTGGGTCTCCACATGCAGCAACTTCCACGTAGTGAGACCTGGGTCGTTAATACTTGCAAAGTTTAATTATAAATCTTATAATACAAGTATTATCGAGCGAATGGCTGCATATTGTACAACTTTTCCATTATCTTTTCAATCTAATGCCAACTAAACATTAATATATTTTCATTTTATATAGCTAATAATACTTCAAAAGAAGAAATATAGCAGAAATCTATTGTACAATAATTTCTCAGAGAAACGAAAAGGAAATTTTTCTATCTCTCTTTTATGTCCACTGTCATTTCTATTTATTCTTATTTACTTTCATTAATTATACTTTATATATCTCGGGTGGGACCCACGGGTGGGGCCTGTGGGGGAGGGCTTCTGTGCGGGTTGCTGTCTCAGCATCATATAGAACTGTTTCTCTTGTCTTATCTTTTTGGGGCTCTCTATTCTTCTCTTTCTGGGGCTCTCTTGTCTTTTTCCGGCTCTCTTTTCTATCTCATATTTTTCTTTTTTAATTATGTTTTCAATTATGTTATTAATATGTTATTTATGTATTTTTAATATTTATTTATGTTGTTTTTTTTCTAATTATATATTTAATTATGTGTTTAATTATGTTTTTGATTATGATTTATAATGCTGCATCTCTTGTTTCTTTTTCTAGGTCTCATCTATTTATATATATTTATTTTCTATTTGTATTTTATATATGTACATATATATTATTCTGTTTTATATATATTTTTGTTCTTTTATTTCCTCTTAATCTTTTTCTTTTACAGTATAGGTCATCGAGGGATAGGTTCAACAGCGACCGGATGATACATCACATGGCAGGATTCATCATCGATTTTTACGCGCGAATACGGGAAGGATAGGAAGAACACTGGCGCGCGTGTCGGCGGGCACAGGCGTGGGTGTTCTCGGGCGCGATTATATTACGTTTGATTGTTCGAATCGAAAACGCGAATTGTAGAGTAGAATCATCGTTTTTCTAACACTTCCGTGGGTGTTCGGGCGCGATTAAAGGTCCTGCCGTGGACTTCGTTTTATTTACTCGAAAATCTCGATGGGGGTACTTCGCGAATTTCGGCTTAACAGTAGAATCTACGTAATTATAACACACACGTGAGTGTCGCGACGCGATTAGTATTTCTAAGGAGTGCGCTTTGTTTGTTCGAAATTCGGAAAGCACGAATTCGGATGTGCTTAATAATCCGTTATGTCTGAAGCGGACGGTGCAAACGGTGGAGCTATCTGTAAGAGGTGTGCTGTAGCTAAGCTACGCATACCCTGTTAGTTAAGAAGCCAGTGCATTGAAGCGGAAAGGTATTGCGGATCGGTATCGCGGTACGCGGATTTTAGAGTAGAGTAACCGTCAGTCCGTGGGTCTCCACATGCAGCAACTTCCACGTAGTGAGACCTGGGTCGTTAATACTTGCAAAGTTTAATTATAAATCTTATAATACAAGTATTATCGAGCAAATGGCTGCATATTGTATAACTTTTCCAATATTTTTTCAATCTAATTTCAACTAAACATTAACATATTTCCATCTTATATAGCTAATAATACTTCGAAAGAAGAAATATAATAGAATTTATTGTACAATGATTTCTTACAGAACGACAAGGAAATTTATCTATCACAATTTTATGTCCGTTGTCATTCCTATTTATTCTTATTTACTCTAACTAATTATCCTTTATCCTTATCTCGGGTGGGACCCATGGGAGGGGCCCATGGGTGAGGGCCTCTGTGCGGGTTGCTGTCTCAGCATCGTGTAAAACTTGGCTTTCTTCTCTTTCTGGGGCCCTCTTTCCTTTCTTTTCCGGCTCTCTTTTCTATCTTATATTTTTCATTTGTAATTGTTTTTAATTTTGTCTTTAATATACTCTTATTAATTATGATTTATAGTCTCGGGTGGGACCCATGTGATGGGGCCATGGGTGTGGGCCTCTGTGCGGGTTACTATCTCAGCATCGTCTAAAGGTGCTTGTATTTTCTTATCTTTCTGTAGCTTTCGTTTCTATTTCATATTTTTTTTTCTGTAATTATATTTTTAATTATGTTATTAATATGTTATTTATTTTCATTATGTTTTTCAGATTTTAATTATGTTATTTCTTTTTAATTATGTATTTATGTTTTTAATTATGTTATTAACATGTTATTTCTTTTTATTATGTCTTTTCAGATTTTAATTATGTTATTTCTTTTTATTATGTCTTTTCAGATTTTAATTATGTTATTTCTTTTTATTATGTATTTATGTTTTTAATTATGTTATTAACATGTTATTTCTTTTTACTATGTCCTTTCAGATTTTAATTATGTTATTTATTTTTCATTATGTATTTATGTTTTTAATTATGTTATTAATATATTCTTATTAATTATGATTTATATGCTTTAGGTGGGACCCATGGGATGATGCGGGCTGCTTCTTCAGCATCGTGCACAGCTGCTTGTTTCTACGTTTCTTTCTCTAGCTTTCTTATTTATTCATATATATTTATTTTCTATTATATTCTATTTATAATCTATATATATATATATTATGTTCTATTTTATATAATTTCTTTCTTTATCTTATTTTCTCCTTAGCTTCTTCTTTTCCAGTATAGATCATCGAGGAATGGATTCATCTGCGGTCGGAAACATCGTTGCATTGCTCGATTCATCACCGATTTTTACACGCGAATACGAAGAGAACAGGAAGAACGTCGGCGGGCACAGGCGTGAATGTTCACGGTGCAGATAAAAGGCTTATGGGGGACTTTTTATATGTAAGTAAATTCGATTTATCGCGCGAATGCGATTTTTGGAGTACAGTTACCGTTATTCTAACACTCGCGAATTAAAGATCAATGGGTATGGGCTTCTATGCTGGCTGTTATAGCTTTTATTGATTGCTTTTCTTTCTCTAGATCTCTTTTATATCTCATATTTTCTCTCTTTCTGTTCTTATTTTTCAGGGATCATCGAGGGATCATCGAGCAATATTGTGATGCGCGCGAGGGTCTCGTCTATCTTTTCTTTTCTTTCTCATATTTTCTCCGTTTCTTCGTTTTCTCCGATCTGGATCATCGATTCATCATCGATTTTTACGCGCGAATACGGGAAGGATAGGAAGAACACTGGCGCGCGTGTCGGCGAGCACAGGCGTGGGTGTTCTCGGGCGCGATTATATTACGTTTGATTGTTCGTATCGAAAACGCGAATTTAGAGTAGAGTCACCGTTTTTCTAACACTCACGTGAATGAACGCGGGCGCGACTTAAAAGTCCTACCGGGGACTTCGTTTATATTTGCTCGAATATTCGATTAGATTACCTCGCGAACGCGTTTTTTTAGAGTAGAGTCACCGTTTTCCGAATACTTGCGTGGGTGTTCGGGCGCGATTAAAAGTCCTATCATGGACTTCGTTTTAGTGTTGAAATTCGGGGTGCGCGAACGGCTTGCCTTGTAGTGCTGTACATGTAGCTAGCCGATGTTATGACAGTCCTCTTATTTGTAAGCGGGGGAAAATCCCTCGCCCAAATAACATCGAAAGTCAAAATACCGGTTAACTTATGTCACTTTGGATTTCAACTTAGAGTCACCGTTATTATAACACTCACGTGAGTGTTCGTGTGCGCGATTAAAAGTCCTACCGGGGACTTCGTTTTGTTTGCTCGAATATTCGATTAGTTTATTTAGAGTAGAGTCACCGTTTTCCGAACATTTGCGTGGGTGTCCGGGCGCGATTAAAAGTCCTATCATGGACTTCCGTTTAGTGTTGAAATTCGAGGTGCGCGAACGGTGTCACCTAGTAGTGCAGTACATGTAGCTGATCGACATTATGACGATCATGTTATTTGTAAGCGGGGGAAAATCCCTCGATCAAATATCATCGAGAGTCATAATACCGGTTAACTCATGTCACTTCGGATTTCAACTTAGAGTCACCGTTATTCTAACACACACGTAAATGTTCGCGTGCGCGATTAAAAGTCCTACCGGGGACTTTGTTTTATTTCTTCAACATTTCTATTAGATTACTTCGCGAATTTGAATTTAACAGTAGAATCTACGTAATCATAACACACGTGAGTGTCGTGAACGCGATTAATGCGCTTTGATTGTTCGAAATTCGGAAGCACGAATTCGAATGTGCTTAATAATCCATTATGCCCGACGCGAGTGTGTCGAACGGTAAAGCTCTCTGTAAGTGGGGTCCCTGTAGCTAAGGCTATATACCTCCTGTTAGCTAAGTCGCCCTAGATTGCCGATGCGGAAGGCATAAGGGATCGGTATCGCGGAACGCGGATTTTAGAGTAAATTAGAATCACCGTTAGTCCGTGGGTCTCCACATGCAGCAACTTCCACGTAGTGAGACCTGGGTCGTTAATACTTGCAAAGTCTAATTGTAAATCTTATAACGCAAGTATTATCGAGCGAATGGCTGCATACTATATTACTGTTCCAATATTTTTTCAATCTAATTCCAACTAAACATTAACATATTTCCATCTTGTATAGCTAATAATATTTCGAAAGAAGAAATATAACAGAATTTATTGTACAATGATTTCTTACAGAAACGACAAGAAAATTGATCTCTCACACTCTTATGTCAGCTGTCATTTCTATTTATTCTTATTTATTCTCATTAATTATCCTTTATATATATCTCGGGTGGGACCCACGGGTGGGGCCTGTGGGCGAGGGCTTCTGTGCGGGTTGCTGTCTCAGCATCATATAGCGTTGCTTCTCTTGTCTTATCTTTTTGGGGCTCTCAATTCTTCTCTTTCTGGGGCTCTCTTTTCTTTTTCCGGCTCTCTTTTCTATCTCATATTTTTCTTTTTCAATTATGTTTTCTTAATATTTATTTATGATGTTTCTTTTTAATTATGTTTTTAATTATGTGTTTAATTATGCTTTTAATTATGTTTTTAATTATATTTCTAATTATGTGTTTAATTATGTTATCAATTATGGTTTTAATTATGTTTTTAATATATTCTTATTAATTATGTTTTATATGTTACAGGTAGAACCCATGCGATGGTGCATGCTGCTTCTCTTTTCGTTTCTTTTTCTAGGTCTCTTATCTATTTATATATATTTATTTTCTATTTTATTTATTTTCTATTTATAATCTGTATATATATTGTGTTTTATTATATATATTTTTTTGTTCTTTTATTTCCTCTTTATTCTTTTCTTTTACAGTATAGGTCATCGAGGGATAGGTTCATCAGCGGCCGGATGATTCGTCGCATGGCGAGATTCATCATCGATTTTTACGCGTGAATACGGGAAGGATAGGAAGAACACTGGCGCGCGTGTCGGCGGGCACAGGCGTGGGTGTTCTCGGGCGCGATTATATTACGTTTGATTGTTCGAATCGAAAACGCGAATTGTAGAGTAGAATCATCGTTTTTCTAACACTTCCGTGGGTGTTCGGGCGCGATTAAAGGTCCTGCCGTGGACTTCGTTTTATTTACTCGAAAATCTCGATGGGGGTACTTCGCGAATTTCGGCTTAACAGTAGAATCTACGTAATTATAACACACACGTGAGTGTCGCGACGCGATTAGTATTTCTAAGGAGTGCGCTTTGTTTGTTCGAAATTCGGAAAGCACGAATTCGGATGTGCTTAATAATCCGTTATGTCTGAAGCGGACGGTGCAAACGGTGGAGCTATCTGTAAGAGGTGTGCTGTAGCTAAGCTACGCATACCCTGTTAGTTAAGAAGCCAGTGCATTGAAGCGGAAAGGTATTGCGGATCGGTATCGCGGTACGCGGATTTTAGAGTAGAGTAACCGTCAGTCCGTGGGTCTCCACATGCAGCAACTTCCACGTAGTGAGACCTGGGTCGTTAATACTTGCAAAGTTTAATTATAAATCTTATAATACAAGTATTATCGAGCGAATGGCTGCATATTGTACAACTTTTCCATTATCTTTTCAATCTAATGCCAACTAAACATTAATATATTTTCATTTTATATAGCTAATAATACTTCAAAAGAAGAAATATAGCAGAAATCTATTGTACAATAATTTCCCAGAGAAACGAAAAGGAAATTTTTCTATCTCTCTTTTATGTCCACTGTCATTTCTATTTATTCTTATTTACTTTCATTAATTATACTTTATATATCTCGGGTGGGACCCACGGGTGGGGCCTGTGGGGGAGGGCTTCTGTGCGGGTTGCTGTCTCAGCATCATATAGAACTGTTTCTTTTGTCTTATCTTTTTGGGGCTCTCTATTCTTCTCTTTCTGGGGCTCTCTTTTCTTTTTCCGGCTCTCTTTTCTATCTCATATTTTTCTTTTTCAATTATGTTTTCAATTATGTTATTAATATATTATTTATGTATTTTTAATATTTATTTATGTTGTTTTTTTCTAATTATATATTTAATTATGTGTTTAATTATGTTTTTGATTATGATTTATAATGCTGCATCTCTTGTTTCTTTTTCTAGGTCTCATCTATTTATATATATTTATTTTCTATTTGTATTTTATATATGTACATATATATTATTCTGTTTTATATATATTTTTGTTCTTTTATTTCCTCTTAATCTTTTTCTTTTACAGTATAGGTCATCGAGGGATAGGTTCAACAGCGACCGGATGATACATCACATGGCAGGATTCATCATCGATTTTTACGCGCGAATACGGGAAGGATAGGAAGAACACTGGCGCGCGTGTCGGCGGGCACAGGCGTGGGTGTTCTCGGGCGCGATTATATTACGTTTGATTGTTCGAATCGAAAACGCGAATTGTAGAGTAGAATCATCGTTTTTCTAACACTTCCGTGGGTGTTCGGGCGCGATTAAAGGTCCTACCGTGGACTTCGTTTTATTTACTCGAAAATCTCGATGGGGGTACTTCGCGAATTTCGGCTTAACAGTAGAATCTACGTAATTATAACACACACGTGAGTGTCGCGACGCGATTAGTATTTCTAAGGAGTGCGCTTTGTTTGTTCGAAATTCGGAAAGCACGAATTCGGATGTGCTTAATAATCCGTTATGTCTGAAGCGGACGGTGCAAACGGTGGAGCTATCTGTAAGAGGTGTGCTGTAGCTAAGCTACGCATACCCTGTTAGTTAAGAAGCCAGTGCATTGAAGCGGAAAGGTATTGCGGATCGGTATCGCGGTACGCGGATTTTAGAGTAGAGTAACCGTCAGTCCGTGGGTCTCCACATGCAGCAACTTCCACGTAGTGAGACCTGGGTCGATAGTGTTTGCGATGTATTGAAATCTAATGGTAAATCATGCAACGCAAGTACTACCGAGCGAATGGCTGCATATTTCCATCAATTTTCTAAATCCCTTCTATCTGTTGGGTTGTCTGAAATGTTCATGCCAATTTTTTCATTACATTATCTACCACAAATCGGCACGAATTTTCCGGACAACCCAATAATTATGATTAAAAATAATACTTCTACATGGAAAAAGATAAAATATATTTAATTTCAAAGATAATTTTTTATAATTGTCAAATTTATATGCTAATTATCTAATGTCAAAGTCGCACGATAAATCCTTTCCAAATTATTTCAAATATTGTAGCGCTAGATAACATTGGAGGCTATTATGTAGATTTTGGTCCTAGTATTATCGTAATCAACATCCAAATGTTATAACAAAACGGTTATTTATTGATTTGTACTATAATATATACAACAAAAATGAAATATTGTAATACATTTTTTCACTAGTTGCAAATATGATTTTTTTAGAACAATGTACATAATTAAAACTAAATTATATCACAAATACTTCTTAGTATTATGCATAATTTTTAAGTCATATAAAAATTTATTCAATTTTTATTTAATTCATCCAATTACAATGCCAAATAAAGAACTTCTCCAATGGTGGAGTAAATAGATTACATAGTTTTTCATCAG
Organism: Vespa velutina; assembly: GCF_912470025.1. Lineage (NCBI taxonomy): Eukaryota > Metazoa > Arthropoda > Insecta > Hymenoptera > Vespidae > Vespa > Vespa velutina. The sequence goes on along the minus strand of NC_062200.1, from coordinate 528,795 downwards.
CTGACAAAGACGAACATGAAGAAAAAATTCTAAATTGGCATGATCAATTATATCCAACAATGGATGTACAAAGTGTACAAAGAATTACATATTACAAAGCAATCGTGAGTATTTCTTATAGAAAAATAATACAATAGCAGGCTTTTAAAATGTATAACATTAAACATTTTTTAAGATAAACATACATCAAGTTTGATACGTATATAAAGAATTCCAATTATGATTACTTATGTGCAAGTAGATTCATTAAGTCAAGTATAATCATAATTGACATTGACGTATATACGTTTGCATTACATAGCCATATTTATAAGTTTGTAATACACTTAACTAGTTATGTATGTTTATGCTGTTAGCATAAAATTTTGGGTATAATCATATTCAATCGTAGGTATAACAGATTGTACGAATTTTAAAAATATTATGAGATACATGTGGACACCAAGCTCCCGGCCACCCTCCATTACTGTTTCTACAATTTTCTTCATTACCTCAGCATGTCTATGTAAATATTACAATGGAAAATAAAACTCATTTGTATAAAACTTTTGAATAATATTGTTTCTTAGTTAGATAGCACATAATTAATACCTGCATGGATGAACAGAAGCCATCGGTGGTCCAGGCAAATGAGGATGTATTTCCATTGTAACAGTTTTTTTAGCATGATCTTGACTAACATCTTCATACATTTTTTCTACTGTAAGTGGTTTTCGATTCTACAAAATAATTTATGTACTAATTTTATTTAGTTAATTACTAACTATAAAAACTATTTTATATATATATATATATATATATATATATATATATATATATATATATATATATATATATACAAACCTCATCATAACCACAAAGCCACAATCGAGGTGTTTGGTAATATTTATCATAGGTAATGTATAAATCATAGGTGCGTGTATGAATAATTTCTCCTTCAGAAAACAATTCTGTTTTCTCTTTTGCAGTCTTTTTTGAAGTCTCAGCAGTAAACTATGACATTTTATCAAAATAATATTTTAATTTGTTAATAATTACATAATATATTAATGAAATATTTAGTATGTTTCTTTGTACCTTGTCTTGTTCATCAAGCATGCCACTTATTTCAAATGCTTCCATATCAGCAGCTTCTTCATCATCTTCATCACCTTCACAAGAATCATTTTCATCTAATGATTGAATTGGTTGATTTTCTTCTAATGTCATTTCAGTTACTCTGTCATCTATACCACCAAAAGTTGTATCAAAGTGATGAGTATCAACCCATCCACCTTCAGGATCATCAGCTTCTATAATACATTCTTGTTCTTTGCTGTACTCAATCTAAATTTAAATAAAAAGATTTGTATTTATTCTTACTTAATAACAACGTAAATATATAGCTAATACCTGTTTACATCTGCGTGTACAAGGAACATTGCGAGTAAGTAAGAATTGTTTTTCTTTTGGCAAATATGACTTTGCTCTATCTTCATCACCTGTAGCCCATTGCCAAGTAGGGCAATGATGTACAAGATGATCACCAGCAGCTACAAATTCTTCTGGTGTTAATACACCTGTTTCTCTAAACTTACTTTCCTAGGAAATTAAAAAATATCAGAATTATTTTAATATTCTGATAATTATTATGATAATACTTAATAAAAATTTTTTTTTCTAATTGTTTAAAAAACAAGATAGTACAAGAGAAAGTATAAAATTATACCTTTAACACAGGGGTTAAGTATTCTGCGACACCCAATGCTGTACCTTTTACAGAATTTATAACACTTTGCATTATAGACAAATTCGTGAAATTTCTTATCGACAAGTGATTCTGTTTTGAAAATATAATAATTTAATTTATTATTCACAAAAAATCACAGTGCATGCCGGTATTTAATAAACAAGTCTGCTGATTTTTTATGACAGTATTAGACAATACATAAACGTAACGCTTCCTTTTTGCTTGTCGCTTTCTTACTGTTATCGATTCGCGTACCACAATCTTTCATTCGTACGTGACTTCGCATGACAAAATTACAGCTAGCTATTCGTTAGAATATTAGGGTGATTCTAATGAAAATATTCGTTGCATTAAAAGTAAAGCATTTTGTTCAATTTCTACTTTCATTGGATAATTATATAAGAAAATATATTTAACGAAATGCATACGCGTCTATAAGTAAACTAATGTTTTTTGAATTACTTACAATATTTATATGGATTTATATTTAGATTATAATAACTTTTGCGCGCGAATATATCTATTCTAATATTAATAATAAAATTGTAGTAATAAAAGATAAAATGAATCTTCCAATGATTTCACGTGTGGTATATTTTGATTGGTCACACAAACAAAATGTGGTAAAGCCAATAACATTACCACTACTATTTTAGGATTATTCATAAAAAGTAGATACTTTTCGTAAACGAATTTGCACAATTGTGTGATATATAAAAATAATTTTTTAGTGATAAATACAATTAACATGAGATAATGTGAGATCTTACATATAAGAGATTATAAACTTGCCGACGAGATCCTGTACTTGATTTTTAACGTGACACACAAATTGGTCTTTATAACACACATATACATAAACTGTTTGCCTTATATATGAACTTCTGACTAGAAAGTTACAGTATTATATACGTCAAGACAAGTTTGCAATCGAATTTGAAATAAGATTGAATGGTAAGATCAGTTTACAATTCATTGCATAATATTTTACTTGTATGACAGGTTATATTACTTCGTTTGAATTGTTGGAACACGGATAAGCAGAACTTCGCAATCAATTTAAATATCATTTTAACTCGTTTCTCGTAAGATGTTGAATGTTATTTAATAATTCTTCTAATTTTATTATTCGCATGATGCTTTAGTCATTTTATGTCGGTTGTTTTTAGTTTCATTCCAGACTTTTACTGTTACTTACCTGTGTGTCAATACCTAAAATCATCCTTACGTTCGCCCACCATTTTTAGTATATGTTTATCAATTATAATAATCGTTACATTCCTATTATTTTAACTATCCACAGCGCCTTCTTCTATTCTTCGCAACACATTTTTCAGTGCTCGGATTAGCTAAAGATTTAGTTTTTTAAGTATGAATATTTTTAGGTTAGATCAACGAAGCTTAATGCTTATGCAGATGGAAAATTATTTGTATCACCTCTAATATAACTGTACGTTATAATTTTGATAATATTACCAACTACATTTATAAAAAAGCAATGACATCTGAATATCGTACGTAACATAAAAATGTGGACAATTTAATGGTCTACTAAGAAAATATAAATTTAAAGGTAAAGGAAGTGTCAGATGATCTCTTTAGTTCTTTTTTTTAATATACTAGAAAATAATTCTGACAATATTACTTTTACATTAGATTTATTTTTATAATATTTTCATTTGTTTTTCCGTAATAGTTATTTATTGAATATGCTTTTTTTATGAAATATATACATTAGATTGTACGTTCAATTAGTACAGATAACGCAACATGGACTATTAAGTACATACTGTTGCAACTGTTGAAATTACTTATTTATTTCATGTATAATGTAAAAAATATATACATCTTGATATTTATAAACACTTATCACAATATAATAGTATACATTTCTATAGCTTTTTTTAGAGACTTCATTAGGTATAAATGCTATATATATATATATATATATTAACATGTTGAAAAAATGTATTCTGATCTACTTTTAATGTAATATTAATGTTTTATGTTTGTTATCTTATTTAGTATATTTGTTGAGTTTCAATATATTTTTAAATGATGAATAATGATAAATGAATCTATACTTTTTTTTGTATTAACAAGTTCCATTAAAAATGTGTTAATACATTCATAAAAATACAAAAATAATTTTATAGTTATATGCATACATTTTTTTTCTTTTTTCTATATATATATATATATATATATATATATATATATATATATTTACATCAACAATATATCACATGTCATCAAATTTCATAATATTTATATGGAAAGCTAATATGTTTAATATTTTGTTTTTGTTATAATTTATCTTCCACGAACTTGTACATATTTTTGTCATAATATAATACATTATTGCATTGCAGTATTGTAAGTAATTACTTTATATTTGAATACAATTTATACAATATGCAAATAGAATTTAAAAATAATAAGTATTATTTATGTAGAAATTAATTACTTTATTAATTGTAACTTTTCTCTCTAATTTATTTAATATTTTTTATATTTTGCATAAATATATGCATAATTATTTAAAAACATAGTCGGATTATTCTCTTTACAGGATATCTGAAATCTGGAAACATTGCATCCTGATTGGTACCTACCACATTCATGAAAAAGGTTTCAGTTACTATGTCAAAGTCCTTCTTACATTTTATACATGATTAGTAATACCAAAACCACATAACAGTCTACTTTTATTTTTCGCACATGATCCACAAGGTGTGCATCTTATAAGAAACATGCCTCTGTTCGGAAAGTCTCAAAAAAGTCCGGCGGAGGTGGTAAAGGCTCTCAAGGAAGCAGTAAATGCATTGGAGCGGGGTGATAAGAAGGTAGAAAAGGTATGTTGCAAGTATACATTTCGGTTTCTATGATGAAATACGTTCGCTTTTAGGCTCAAGAGGATGTCAGCAAAAATCTTGTACACATAAAAAATATGTTATATGGAACTGCTGAAACTGAACCACAGGCAGATATTGTTGTGGCTCAATTGGCACAAGAATTATATAACAGTAACTTATTGTTATTGCTTGTGCAAAATCTAAGTCGTATTGACTTTGAGGTATATCTTATTTCAGTGAAAAAACTTGTGTATATTATTAATAAAGATCATTCTGTATATTTTATTAAATGTCTATATAACTTTTGTATTATTTAGGGAAAAAAAGATGTTGCTCAAGTTTTTAATAATATTTTAAGAAGACAAATTGGAACAAGATCTCCAACAGTGGAATATATATGCACCAAACCAGAAATCCTGTTTACTCTTATGTCTGGGTAAATTCACTATTAAACTGAATCATCATAAAGTTATATTCAATTAAAAAATAAATTGAATTATATTTACATTTTATTTTAGTTATGAGCATCAAGACATTGCATTAAACTGTGGCACTATGTTAAGAGAGTGTGCAAGATATGAAGCATTGGCAAAAATTATGATATATTCAGATGATTTTTACAATTTCTTCAGATATGTAGAGGTGTCTACATTTGATATAGCATCTGATGCGTTTTCTACATTTAAGGTACGTATATATGTACATACAATAAAAGTAAAATAAATGTTTAAACAAATATGTATATATACAACATTAAGTAATATTATATTGTACTAATTATACCATTTGCTGTAGGAATTACTTACAAGGCACAAAATTCTAAGTGCTGAGTTTCTAGAAGTTAATTATGATAAAGTTTTTTCTCATTATCAAAGGTTATTGAATTCTGAAAATTATGTAACAAGACGACAAAGTTTGAAATTGCTGGGTGAGCTTTTGCTTGATAGACACAATTTTACAGTATGTATTTATTTTAATAATTACATGAAATATTAAATATATTCTTCACGAAAGATTCATCTTCTCATAACGATTATTCCAGGTTATGACACGATATATTTCAAACCCCGATAATCTAAAACTTATGATGAATATGCTTAAAGAAAAATCACGAAATATACAATTTGAAGCATTTCATGTATTTAAGGTATGTTATCTATTTTGTCATAATAATTAATATGACCATATAAAAATTATGAAACAATATTCGTATTTATACAGGTATTCGTTGCTAATCCAAATAAACCTAAACCAATCCTTGATATACTTCTTCGTAATCAGGAAAAGTTGATAGAATTTCTAACGCGCTTCCACACAGATCGTTCGGAAGATGAACAGTTTAATGATGAGAAAGCGTACCTAATAAAACAGATCAAAGAACTTAAGTCTGTACATGAAAATTAAGTCAAAAATACAACTACTGCTACAGCTACTGTTATTATTACAATCAACTCTATTGCTACTACTGCTATTCTACTATTACCACCAATGTCGCCATTGTGGCTATTTATTATTCTAAGACTATATTATTCAATTAGCATCATCACCATTATCATCATCATTATCATCATTAATGTTATTTTTTAGCATCGCCACTGCAATTATCATCACTATTATCATAATTATCATTATTTTCATCATCATTATCATTCTTATTGTAATATTATTTTTATTACATTAATGTTGTTATTATTATATTATATTATTATTATATTATAATTATTATTATTATTATAATTATTATTATAATTATAATTATAATTATATATTATTATTATTATTATTATTATTACTATTACTATTACTATTACTATTGTCGTTTCCACCATGTGATTTTCATCATCATCATCATCATCATCATCATCATCATCATCATCATCATCATCACCGTCGTCGTCGTTGTCGTCGTCGTTGTCATCATTATTTACAATAATAGCATTATCATGCTCATCTGCATTGTCATAATGATTAACTATTACTTTTATCATGAGCATCATTGTCATCATTATGTCATTATTACTGCTACTACTACTGCTATTATTGCTACTACTATTGTTAGTAATGCTACTATACAATCAGTTAACTTTATTTTCAAATAGTTGTGTAAATAAAATTTACATTTATCACTTATTATTGTATCATATAAAGTTGAGATGATGTTGTAATACTCTATATTTCCATTAATGAGTTGATTATTAAAGTAAATGGTATGGCAGCTATAAGAAATTATCTTTTAATTTTGTTAGCATTCCTTTAACAGAAATACCAAATTTACTGAATACTTTGTTTTGTTAATATTGCAGAAAATACAAATACAGCAAATAAGTTACTTTAAAAATTTTGACAATTTTGACATTTATTTCTCCTCAATGAACTACACTTACACATGTTTATGTCAATATTTATTTACATTTTTATTTCCAATAAGACATAATTTCAATATATATAGAATTTCTGCAGATAATCCCTCACAGATATAAATAATTTACAAATTGATCTTTGTTTCTAAAAATCTATTTAAAAACAACAAATGGTATTTCTACATTTATGTGACCATTAACATATAAGATTAATAGAGTAATTTCATCAAGTTTATCTAATATTAAATTTACACTTAAAATCTTACATTTTGCTAAAAACTATAAAATAAAGTCTTATTTTACATTAACAAATTATCAAGATAGGAGAGATACGAGAGTTCATGAAAAATGGAAGTTTCACTTATTGGTAATCTAGCACATATTCGTATTTTTATTTATATGTATTCTGTTTCAAGATAAATATTCTTTTATGTCCAGTTGTTCAAGTATTGCTGTTATAGCATTTTCAATAGTTGTAAATATACGAAGTTGTTTATGGAAAAGTGACCAATCAGGTTTACAACTTGGAAGTAAGTTAGTTTGCCTTCTTAATATTTCTGAATAATGTGTGAGCTTGTCTTTTCCTTTAATAATCTTTTTATATATAGAATTTAATAACCAGATGGACTGTGAACATGTTGTAAGTGCCTATAAATGAAGAGATATTGAATGAGTGGATTAAAACAACAAAATAATATAAAAGATAATAAAAAAGATGGGATACATTATAATGATATTATAATTATATAAATAAAGAATTACCTTCTTATATTCTTCCTCATTTATGAGTAACCACATTAGTGTTGCTACATGTAAAGATAATTCTTCATGATCCAATTTATCATGTAATAGCTTTACTGTTGGTAATGCATGTCTTGGCTATTATAAGGGGTTAGTAAATAAAAATATATATAATGATTAATAATAATTAATTCTATAATCTTATATTTTATACAGTAATGTATATAAAATTGAAGTATGATCAACGATAATTAATCATAATATAATTGTATTAATTAAATATATATTTAAGAATAATGATTATTTATTCTTACCATACAGACATAACTCCTTGTTGGTGGAAACTTAGCAAGTGTAATAAGTATATCTGTTGCTCTTAAACAGACTATTGCCCAAGGTAATGATCTATTACTTCTAATATATGTTTCATAAATATTGTCAACCAAGTTATACTCACATAAAGTAATGCACTCCTTTGGTGATAATCTAGTTATCAGACCTGTATAAAATGTTTATATCAGTATTACTATAATTTAAGCTTATATTTTAATAAATATATTATTAACCTAATGAAGCAAGACACATTGAGAGTTGACCAATCTTGTTGAATTTTTTAAGTATATCAATTGATTGTTGATAACGATGTGCTAATGTTGCATGTGGTGACGCTGTTATTGTGGCTGTTTTTAATCTTTGCCGTACTTCTGACATATGGACGGATTCTTTTTGCCGTATTCGATACCCTTTCCATGCAGCTTGTATAACTGTAGCTGCTAATGTTTCCTTTTTAGTTCTTAAGATAATAATCCACCATTTTTCAATTATACTAACTGCACGAATTCGTTTTTCATGATATAAACGTTTTTCACGTATATTCCTCCACCATCTTTGAATTTTTATAACTGAAATTATTATATTACGGTACATTTGCCGCACAGTAAATTGTAAAAGATTTTTTCCTTCGTTTTTATCTTTAAAATCAATAAATTTACAGCTTTTTACAAATAACATTTGCCACCACCAGTTTTGAATTGTTTTAGCAGCAGAGTGATACATTTTTAATTCGTTTCTTTGTGCTCTTGCTATTAATTTAGCCCGCCACTTAACTTGCAGCCATATAGTAGCTTTTTTTAAAGCATCATATTCCTGAGCAAATTTTCTGCTAATTTTATCTGATCTATAACGACGCTGTATTTTAATTGTTACAAATTTTAATAGTTCATAATCTGAATGAACTTTTTTGCCTATAACATACGCTCGCCAATGAGCTTGTATTGTTAAAACTGCTTGTTTTTCGGTAATGAATCTTTTGCGTGCTACTTTCATTCTCCAATATGATTGTATAACGATTGTACTTTGCCGCAAACGGACATACCATTGTCTAATATGACAACTAATTTTATTAGCTCTATATAAAAGTTGGATATAAATAGTAGCAGATTTCAGAACACGGAATCTATAATGTTCTTTTTTAGCCTTTTGCAAAGCCCGCCAACGTTTTTGTACTTTTACTATACATAATTTCAATTTTTTATATTCTCTTTGTTCTTGTTTCATTATCAATGTAGAACGCCATTTTCTTTGTAATACAATGGCTGCTACGTTCCGTTTATGTAATAAATACTTGTATTGTTGTTTAGTTTTGATCATTCTCCACCAAGCCTGAATTACTATACACGCTCTTTTTTTAGATAGATATTGTTGTCTAATTGATCGGGAAAGAATTATCGCACGCCACCATTTTTGTAATGACATTGTTGCTTTGCGAAGTTCTAAATAATTATTTCGTTCCTTTTGAGTAATATTAATATTTTTCCACCAATGTTGTATACATATTGCAGCATTCTTCATTCTTAAAATATTTCTATGAAAAACTCTTTCTACCGTAATACACTTATACCATGCTTCTATTTTCACAACAGCTGCCTTTTTTTTTAAATATTCATTTCTCGCTAATGTTTTCCTCCAATACTTTTGAATAATAACAGTTGATCTGCATAGAGTTTGATATTTTTTTTGTTGTAGAACGACTATCCACCATCTCTCAATTGTACTGACAGCGTCTTTCATAATCACGAAATTATTTCTTTCATGTCTCATAATTAAAATACTTTTCCACCATATTTCTATTGTACGAATAGCCTTTAATTCTTTACATTGTTCTTTCTTCATTTTATCATACATTTTTTTAAATTTCCATCTATTCTGAATGAAAACAACAGTATTTTTGTATTTTATATAATTTATACGGTCAAATTTCATTAAAAGAGTTGCTCGCCAATATGTTTGAATTACAATACATGCAATTCTCATGTTAATATAAGTCACTCTCTGTACTCTCATTTCTTTTAACGCTCGCCACTGTCTCTGTATAATGATCGAAGCGTCCCGTTTATTGTGAAAATCTTGAACATCTAGTTTACACTCGTGTATTCGTTTCCACCATCTTTGCAATTTTATTGTAGCCGACCTAATGTGTAAAAATCTTCTACGATCGCGAATTCCACGTATTGAATGTCTCCATATGTTTTGTAAGAATCTAACAGCCTTTTCTTTTTTTTGTAATTCTCTTATATATTCATCTCTTAAAAAGATTAGTTTTCTTCTGATCAATGCTCTTCTCCATGCTCGCTGTATAATACAGGCTGCATTATTCTTATATGTTCGTGTATAATTCCTTATACGAACATACCATAGTACAGCACGCCACCAGTTTTGTATACATCGTGCAGCTTTTTCGAATCTTGGTGCTTGATATTTGTATATAATTTGCCATAATAACGATAATGTTTTCTCCCTATGTCCATCAGCAATACTTCTTGCATCAATGTTACCAGTTAAAGCATAGCTACATTGCAAAAGTGCTTTCAAAGCAATATCAACATTGTGTATTTTTTGTAAACGCGAAATCGTTGGCATTCTACACTGGCGTGTTAAGTCCGATCGTCCACTGATTAATTCCATAACTCGACAGAGTCTGACACCATCTCGTAAATCATTTTGAATACTTGTTACAGCATAATCAAACTCATCTAAATACGTTTGCTTATATGAGACAACATATTCATATGATCTCAAAACCTTAGTAAGATCACCAATACCGCTTAAGACTTCTCGAGAAAAAGCTAACAGGATGGCTCTGCTATCTTTAATATTTGCCTTTTTATGAAATAAGCACGGATCGTGGCGAATAAGTTTGTTAATCTTAGAATAATCTAAGAAGTAAACTAGAAAAAGAAACTTCTTTAACATAAATTTATTCATTTGAGTTATGAATGCCGTTTGTTGCTGTTTTCTGTGATAAGCATTTGGATAATTTTTTTTCAAAAAAGGGTCAGTAAAGAACCTTGTGAGAATAAATCTCGTAAGACCAACCAAATCGTTGTTAGAATGTAATGGTATATTTTCGCCATAGATGGTTTCTAATCCAATTCTTAGCCATAATGGATTATAACTTAAAAATAATTCCAGCATTTCTTTTTGTAACCCTAGAAAAATTAGTTTAATGAAGTTAACAGAAAATAAAGCAAATTGAATAAAAACTATCATAGTACTTTTTCATATAATTTAATAATTTACCAATATCTCTATGCAAGTCACGATCCAATCTTATAGTCAATATTCCCTTTTCTATACAAACGGTTGTACGCGATAACACATGAACTATTTCTTTTTTGCGGTACATAGCATTTGCAGCTTTTCGTAATGCATTCAAACGTAAATCAGTATGATATCTGATGAATCACATATACTAATGAGTATGATAATTATAATCACATTATTGTTTTAACTAAAAATTATACAGTTACATTATATAGAGGTATTTACCTTGCTGAAAGAGCTTCTTTAGTTTCAGCTAAAATAGAATTTTCCAGCAGTTTACATGATTGCCATACTTTGCCAATGTCAACACAACTTGTTTCCACGTCGGCATTCAAGTCCTCAGGTGGAGATAATAATGCATTTAACCATTTTTTAAATGTAACCTCTTGATTGTATACCCATTTTTCATCATAATACATAGTACTAAAATTTAAAAAACAATTATTATATTATGTTATAATTATTAATACTAAATAACAAAAGTCTAAATAATAGAAAATCTGTGCAACTTACCTACTAAGAAATGGATCTTCTGTAACACATGCTGCAAATGGATCAGGATTACAAAATTTAGTAAATAAATTATCTGTGTCTTGAAGTTTAGAATTATTCTCTTTAGATTGATTCGACGCTATATCAAGATTTTTTTTCTTAATCACATTTGCCAATGATAGTTTACTGATTCTAACTCCTGGTATTGATACATTTACATTTTCTGAAATTAATATAAAAATTAAATATATTTGTGCAAGCAACTATATATTATGAATATTAATTATATGTAAATTATATTATTAATTATTTACTCTTAGCGGGAGTGTTTGAGTAAACTTTTTTTTTAATAATTCCCTTATGCATAAATTTTTCCTTTCCATATTGTCCATATTTCTTTGGTGATATCTTACGTGATAATGTCTTAGCATGAAAATATCGTTTAGGAGGTGATATTTCTATACAAATTCCTGATGATTTTTCTGTATCAAAAGTTTGTGTTTTGTTTAATGTTACATTTTCCGATGTATTTATAAATCTTTCCTGAACGTTTGTTCCAAAATCAATATTCCTACGTATTTGCATCTTTGTTTTATGGTTATTATTACCTTTGACCCATAGGTCTGCTTCTAAGACATCTTTTACAGTCGCTTGATCTTTATATTTTGTAGAATATTGCTTTGTATTAAAATTTGAAGTACTTGGAATTGGCGAAGATGAAGGTAAGACTCCTGTACAGGGAGTATTAGCCCATTCATTTCTCAAGGATTTAATTGGCGACAAACTATTAAAATTTTCAGATAATTGTTTTGCTTGCCATAATTCTAGATTTTGTGTTTCAATAGATAAATCTAATGATCTATTTGATATATTATTTAGATTTTGATTTGATATGCTATTAATTGATAGCATGGGACTTAGATTATATGTTCCATTTCCGTCAGTTTGTACAGACATTGTTTCTACATAATTATCTGTATAATTATTACAAACGGATGTATCCTTTGTTGAGGTTCTACGCTGATTTGATAAAGTTTCTAATACATTAGTAGGTTCTAAGGCAAGATTATTCATCAAGATTGAAAACTCTGATGAATTATTTAGAACTTGTGGGGATAGTGAATCTTCATATATCTCTTTTCTATCTGTAATAGAAATATTTTTGGAATGTACAGTTTCCTTCACATATGTTTCTCTACGTATTTCTATATCTTCTAAAATAGTGGAAGGAATGCTTTGTATCTGATTTACGAACTCTTTTTTGTTATTAGAAAGTTTTTGATCTGTATTTACAACAGTTAAATTAAAAGCACTAGAATCAATAAATTTTAAGAACTCATCAGATTTCTTCTTTGGAAAAACATTATCACATTCTTTTTTAAAAGATTCTGTTGTATGTTTATAATTCATACACATATTTGCAATATTCTCTTCATCTTGAATATTTTGCAATTTTGATACGTCCTTTTGTATTTGCTTATCAAAGCTTGAAAAGCTTTCTTGGTATGTAGTCTTATTTCTGAATACACTCTTTTCTTCATATGTTTTTCTACTTCTATTCGTTAATTGTCTTGATGATAGAGGTATCAAAGGCTGTTGTTTATTACATTTTGTTGTAGAATTTTTAGCAGTAGTTATAATTGCTACATCATATTTAATTCTCCGACTATCTGTAAATTGTAATACATCTCGCCAACAACCAACTTTCTTAGGAGACCATTTGATAGATATTACTGTATTGCTATTACTTTGGACTGTTGCGTGAGATATATCTAAGTCTATGTACCGATCTTCATCAGGCTTCTTTGTAACTGTTATCTAGAACATAATGTATAATTGTTTTATATAATTTTTTTTGTTTTCTTTTTTTTTTTTTTTTTTACATACTTACAGTTAAGGCTTTATTACTTATATTTTTTATAGTCAAATAACATTGTACAGTTGTGTTTACAAAAGTTTCCATTGTTATCCTCGTTTGAGGTTGAAATGGTCCCAATACTAGAGTAAAATGTAAGTCATTAGTGCTCCTGTCAAAAGACTTTGTGTCCTTTTTACTTTTTGGTGTAACATTAATCTAAAATCAACAAATTCACTTATACTTCATGTATGATTTATTTTTAACCCTTAATTCGTAAACGTTTTTACGATCACGACAAAACATAAATGTCACTGTATTAACGACACATTTTTCAATGGGTCAAATTTTGAAAAAAATCTGAAAAAATTCATATAGCATTTTTAAACCTTCTAAATAATGATTAAAATAAAAGATTTATGCAATGATTCCTATAAATACATTATTATTGCAAATATATAAAGTATACTTTTCACACTTTTTAAATTTGCTCAAACAAGAAAATTTCCGGTTTACGAATTAAGGGTTAATTATTTATTTCGCAAATTCACAAACAAAGACATGTGAATATAAATGAAATATAACGTGTTCTCACTTGAAAGAACATTATCTTCAACTAAAAAATAATTAATTTCTCTTATTATTAATGACAGGTGTGTAGCAGTCACTGACGGTTTTAACGATACTTCGAACAATTTGAATTCAAACGCTTTTTCAAACTGTTCCTAAAAACATCCACAGGACTACTTCACTAAACTCAGAAAATGTTCCTAGGCAATGATCATCTGAACAAAATACATAATATCTTCTTTAATTCATGAAATATGTATTAAGACAGTATTTTATTAATATATGAATTAATCACAAGTGAACAATTTTTATTAAATAAATCGCTTGTTCCAATTTTTTGGTGGCTTTTTTTGGGTCTTTTCGCTGTTACGAGCCTGAGCTCTGGGTGGTATCCTTTTGAAGTCTTTTTTATAATACGATTCTAAATATGACAATTGCGATATAAGATTTTCCTACAATTTATAGTTTTAAATGCGACACAGAATTATAAAAGTTGATGAATTTTATTGTACTCAAAGTAAGTACACAAAATAGAGGATCCAATCATGATTTTATAGTTATTATTAAGGATATTAAATCATATAAAAATATTTACACTTTTTATTCGTTTTCAACAAGAGTCATATTAGTAAAAGTCCATTGTCTACTGGTTCTTAAACATGGATTAACGAGTAAATAAATGTATACATAAATATTATGTTTATATAAAAAATATAATTTTATGCATATATAAAATGTACAATGTATTTATGGTTACATAATGTTAGCATAGGATAAAAAAGAAATCATGAATATCTTATGTTTAAAATAAGGAAGTAATCCTTATTGTTTTTCTCACCTACTTATGTTGTAAAAAAATATAGAACATTTAACAAAATTAGATGACGGACAAACCACATTAGATGATAGAGTGTAGCTTAGTTGTACTTCATTCTTTGTTTACTATTTCTATAAGATGTATTAAATATTTTAATTTCTTGTATCTATAATCATATTGCTTCAAAATATCATGCAATATTAACTGAATTTTAATCATTTATGCGCGCTTATAATTTTATATACGTATCACAGTTTTCATAAATTTAGTAGCTGTCATTGCAATAGCCACTCCAATTATGGCATGATTAATATCATTTTTATCAGCTATAACTGGTTTTAACTTACTTTTATAATTCATTTTGCCTGCTTTCAATCTTTCCAAGATTAAAATTAATTAATTGCCATTGTACCTATTTTATGCGATCATATTTATGAGAATATTATACCTAATTGAATAGATTGCAATAATTTAAGTCATTGTCATTACACATATAGTACTATAACAAATATAACAAAAATTATAATTTTGTTCCTGTATCTAAATTAAGGAGTTGCTTCATAATTTCATATGTAGTAAAACTGACTGCCACCATAGGTATACCACGAATATAGTTTATACTCATTCCACGGTATAGCCCTTTCATAATACCATTTTCATTATATGTTAGTTTCATAGTTGATAGCATACTAGAGCTGTAGAAACAAAAGATTAACATATGAAATTATTTATATTCACATATAATTATTTATATTAATCATCAGAAAAGTACTAAATGCAATAACATACAATAATAAATTTCTCTTATTCTATATATTAATGTAAAAATGTTTACCTATATTTGTGTGTAGCTGGATTCATCATAGCTAACTGCATGCGTCTTCTTGTCACATCTAAAGGATAAGAAAAACTCTGTGCTACTGCTCCTGCCAACCCTCCGCAAATAACTTTTGCAGGTAGTGTTAAAACAAGACCACCTAAATGCAATAAAAACATATCAATGACAGTGAATGCTATTAATGTTAATACTGAAGTTAAAATAAATATTTTAGGGTAGATTGTTTACATACCAGTGTTTCTATCGCATTTAGAACAAAAGTAATTTGGTGCATACTTCATACATAAATATTTTAATTTCTCAAATGAATAAAATGAAAAACCTGCATATGGTATCATTCCAACTATAGTCGGTAAAAACCCTCTATATAGCGCCCTAAAACCACCTTCCTAAAATGCAATAAATTAATCAAATATAAAATAATGCCTAATGTTAAAACAAAAATGTATGTTTATATATGATGTGTAATGCATACATCCTTAAAAATTGAAGCAGCTGTATGAATAATACCAGTATAAAGATGTTCTCCAGTAACTTGAAAAGCAAGGCGTGCCCTAATTGTATCAAGTGGATATGTTAATGTTGCTGCTGTCACTCCAGCTGCAGATCCAGCAAAAAATTTCTCTATATGTCTACGCTTTTCAAACAAGGATTTTAAGTACTAAAAGAAATAATGAAACAAATATAAGTTTCATATTAATTTTCTTATATGTAAAAAGAACAAATTAATTAAATGTAATCACCTTGGAATAAAATTCAAATGCAGTAAACTGAATCGCTGCATATGGAAAAATTCTTATCATTTGAGCCCAGTTACCTTTATACAAAGCAAAAATTGTTTCCCGTTTAATAATTTCTTTTAATCCAGAGAAGACACCTATAATAAAATATAATATTACATTTTTTTATAACTTGCAAATAACATAGTTAGTGACTAAAATATAATATTTTTACCCAAATGTTTATAGTGATTATTGTGTGCTTGCAATAATATTTTGATTCTATCTAATGGAGCAACTGTTGTTTTCGAACAAATGCCAGCTACACCTATGTAGAAATAAATTTTCCATTATATATCATAAAATATATATACATTATAAGATAAAAATCAAATAATTCATTCTTTATCATGTTAATATGGTCAATATTATGTTTAATAAAAATTACGCTACATAAAATGCTACTAGGACAAAGTACGTTCGAAAAAAATTTTACTAATGTTTTTATAAAAAATTTTAATTAATTTAATATCTTACCGCCGGCCAATAGACTTTTAATAAAAAATTCGAAATCTTTTTTCTTTTCAATGTGAAATTCCATTTTTATTATATATATTAGTATTAATGAATGAAGTTGAGAGAAAAAATTGATCACTTTCAACCGACCTAATATCGTGTATTTTTCGTTGTGCTGTAGCGTCGTTATCGCACATGCTCTGCCACACTACTATATACTCTTTATACTAATTTCCATTCCTAATAACTACGAATGGACTATAATTTAAAATTTTAATTTTGTTTTTTCAAGAAATGTAACAACGTAATGGTATTGAATAATTGATTACTTGTGATTAGTATTTCTTCCTTTAAATGAATTTTCCTTTGATTTAAATGTAATAATCAGTGATTTTATTATAATAATTTAATTGAAAAATTTTAGGAAGGAAAAATTTCGTTTATCACTTGTAAAGTGTACAATACACGGAGCTATATAGATCTGTATCGATATTGGTTCGTTCATTATTACAATCATAGAATTTTAAAACGTAGATATGATATTGTAGTTCTAACAAAATTTATTAAAGGAAACTCGCATCGAAAATATTTCTTTTGTAGTTAATTATAATCTATACTAGTGCAATTTAAATAATTTAAGAGGTTTACATAACCTTTTAAATACAAATTTTAGATAAAAAAGTTATGCCATTTTAAATAAAGTTTTTATAACAAAACCAATAAACATCGTAGTACATAACTTCAAGTAGTTCATTTATATATTTTTTTATTTATTTATTTATATAATATAATTCACAATTATAAATAAAATTGTATTTTATCGTAATTTAAAATAATCAAGTCCATAATATACTATTCTCCGATTCGAGTAATCCTATTATTTAATTTATCTTTTACCATTTATAAATATTTTAGATAGATAATGTAAAATTAATTTTAAATCTATGATATTCACTTTCAGAAATGGACCAGGCAGCTCACATGAATAGCATAAGCAAAGCATGCAATGAATTTAAGAAGCAATACGATTCCTGCTTTCATGTGTGGTTTTCTGAGAAATTCCTGGAAGGTGACAAAAATGACTCTACGTGTGATCAATTACTGGAAATCTATCAGCAATGTCTTAAGGTAATTTCAATAAAACTTATTTTACCTTAGGTTTTCTACAACTTGGTGATCTGTAGAATTTATCATGGAGATGTGCAGTGAGCTAAAGAAAAATTATGATGCCTGTTTCAATAAATGGTTCGCTGAAAAGTTTTTAAAAGGAGATACAAATGATTCAATGTGTGCTCCTTTTCTCAAAATATATAAAGCTTGTGTTATGGTAAGTTGTTGATTGATGGTTCATTAAGAAAAGATATAACTACTATAACAGAAATGTTATAAATGATCATGGACCATATCAATAATAAGATCTTATCCTTTTTCTATATATTCTTTAATATATTTCGTAGTATGTAATGTATATGTAAATAAATGCATGAAATGTAAATAAATTTCAACAGTTCGATGATGTTATATATATCAATTTTTAGTTACTCTAACACAACAAATTTTTTTTGTTTTAGGAAGCTATGAAGGAACAAAACATTGAATTGAAAGAAATTGAAGAAAATCATTTAGGAACTGAAAAAGAAAAAAAGCAGCCAAGTTGACAATAGGACAATAGTAAATCTATATATTCATTTTCAAATAAATTAACTCTTAAAACAATGAAATAATGATAGATAGACATATTCTATGAAACTGCATATAATTTATACTACTTATAATTACGCAAACTAGTATATTAAATCTTTCACAATTAAAACATTGCACATAGAAACATTTTATTAAGTATATACTAAATATTTTTATGTTTCCTCTTTTTATTCTACAAAATGTAGAATAATATTAAATAAAATGTCATTACATAATAATTAATGTACTTATGTAAAATTGTAATTCTTACTTTAATAGATTATATATGCATTGAATTTACTTATGCATGCATTTTATAAAACATTCCTTTTAATTGTAAAAATATATATGCATAATTTAAATTATAAATTATAATTTATATGTTTTTATATCGATTTATCTATACATTTGAAATTTTATATATATATATATATATATATATATATATATATATATATATATATATATATATATTCCTATGTTAAATAATTAAGTACTCTATGTAATATTTTTCATTTCTATAGTACATTTTATATTGCCTAAATTAAAATAATATAAATTAAAGAGACACAATTTAAATCTTAATTATTATATTTAATAATATAAAGACCGGTGATCATAGATGTGAAATACAAAATATTTAATAGTGTGACTGTAAGAAAACTATACTATAATTACTACATGGAATGAGCAATATAATACATAGTGATATTGTTATATCTTTATGGTATCTTTGATAGATCAAGAATGATAGAGAATGAAAATAATGGAAGTGACTAAGATAGTGAAAATAAAAAATAAAATATTTAAAATGAATCTATAGGTAAAGAATTACAACACTTATAATAAAAGAAGAACTTATATCTCAATGAATAGGAATGACCAATACAAAATTGTATTAAACATTCAACAAATGTTTTCATGTTTATCTGTTCTTATTATTCTAAAATTCTTATCTTGATATATTCTCAACTTTCTTCTATTCTTTTTCACTGTCACTTTCATTATCCGAATGTTTCATCTTTTCAGATCTCTGGAATTAATAACATCGATTAATAATATATTAATTCTAGACTATACACATATATTACTTAACACATACCTTTTCTGTTGAACTTTCACCTTCACTACTGGATTCATCTTCACTGATATACTCCTTACTTTTGAAAGAAGATCCAGACATAAGTTTACTAGGTGACATATCTTTTTTAGATTCTTTTTTCTTTTTGTCTTTCTCTTTCTCTTTCTCTTTTTCTTTCTCTTTCTTTTCTTTACTTTTTCCACCACTTGCTTCATATTCTTTCATTGCTGCCGAATATTCTTTTTTGGCTTTTGTCGCTTTTTGTTCCCATTCCTTTATTCCAAATATTAACGTAAATTAATCCAATAATGTTAGAAAATTTTAGAATTTATTTTTGACAATTTTTACTTACAGATTTATCTTTCAATTCTCTCCACATTTCACCACCTTTTTTGGCTATTTCTGTAACTGCAATACCTGGATTTTCTGCTTTAATTTGATCACGAGCGCTATTTAACCATAACATAAAAGCTGTTGCTGGCCGTTTTGGTTTGTTAGTGTCTTTTTCTTTCTTTGATTTACGTGGTTTCCTTGGCTTTTCGGACTGCATAAATAATGATTTTTTTTTATATGTATATATAATACGTAGCGTTCCGCGTGTACTTTTAACAATTATAATTTCATACTTACTATTGTTTTAGCTGATTTAGATTTCTTTTCTTTTTTCTCTTTCTTTTGACTACTATTTGATCCATCAGAATCTTCCTCACTTTCAGAACTCTTAGGATCACTATCATACTCTTCGGCTACATCACTTTCATCCTGTATTTAGACACACAATGTTATAATTATCTTAGAAAAAGAAATATAAAATAATTGAATATAATATAATAATAAAATAATTGAAATATAACCTGATTAGGATTAAAGTCTTCATCTGTAGATTCTTCTTCAGAATCCTGGTTTTCATCGCCATCTCTTTCTTGTGCTTCAGCTTTAACTCTAGCCAAGTATGCATCAGGTTCATCTTCTTGATCGCTATCTCCAAAATCGTTGTCATAATTCAATTTGTCCTATATTAGTAGAAGTAATAAAATAAAATGCATAAATATAAATCCACATAGAATATTATATAAATATTTTCATGAAATAATTATTGGCAATGCTATATAGTTTTTTACTTACACTCTTGCCTCTGTTCTTGACCCTCAATTTCTTTGAAGTGATAAAATCAAAAAGTTTACCATATTCTTCTTTTTCTATACTGCTGAATGTATGAACTACACCTGTATTTAATTCAATTTCAAAGTCAAAAGAACGTGTGGAACCACCACCACGTGCGAAATTGACTGATGTTATTTCTTCAAAGCGTATATGTATAGGTGGTTTATGAACATATATAAAGCCTCTCTCTAAAGGATATAAATATCCTGCAGCCGCTTTAAATGAACATCCTATTGCAGGGGTTCCAGAATGACTACAAATATAATGCAATGTTTAAACATTACAATGTTAATTTTTGTAAAAAATTAAATAAAAATTTCTTTCTCTCATTAAATTTAGAATCTCATACCCAAGAAAATGACCAGGTCCAGTTAATTTTCTGTTAATAATAACTTTCATTACTTTTCCAAGTACCTCATATGTGGGTCCAGATAATTCTTTTGTCAATTTTTCTTCATATTTTTCTTTCAGTTCCTTCCTAAAAATACAATAAATAATAAATGAACTATGCATTTTTGAAATATTTTAGTTGAGAAACATACTCAGAAAATGGTAATTCAATAGAAGTTTCTTCTTCTTGATTAAACAATAAAACCAGGTAATGATATCTAGTTTGACCTTGCTTAATAGGTGGATCTAAACTGACCTACAAGAATATACAATAAAAAAGGATAAAAAGAATAAAATAAAATAAATAATTTTTTTTTATAAAAGAATCTTGAGACAGAACTTACCACAAAATACATTTGTCTATTGTCCTTATGAGGTAGTAAGAATAGTCTAAGAACTGTAGACATAGGAATCTTATAATCAAACGTTTTACCATGAAGTTGAAAAAACGATTGAAATATTTTTATGTCATAACGACCACTGAAAAATAACATACAGAAAATAAATTAGAACTATCAAATATGATCGTAATATCAGTTCCATTATAACTATATAACTATATAGTTTTAATTTATAATTATAAAATTCTAACCGTGGTGTAAGACACTGGATTTCTCTAAATATAGCAATGGCATCACCACTGACACTAATAACAGAGGCCTTTTCCATAACTTGTTGATGAAATGCTTCTACAGGATCTTGATCCGCACTATCACTAATAGGAATATGAAATCTCATTTCCATCAAACTAACAGGAGCGTCATCGTTCTGTAGAAGGAATGTAAGTTAATTTAAAATTGTTTGATCTTTATATCTAATAAGATATCATAATATTGTTTATAACTATTTTAAAACATACTTGATGAAACTCCAGTGTTACTTCATTTTTCCCTGTATTACACTGTGAAACATCATATAATGGAATTTCAAATGCTGTATGATTTCCAACATCAAAGCTTAAGACAGATCCATTGAATTTAGCTGTACCCCAATTCCAACCTTTCAAACTAAGTTCCTTTTCCAGCATATCCTTTTTATAATTTACTGAGAAAAATTTTGCTATTTTCTCTTGGTCCTATATAATATATATACAAAGAAAAATATAATCACTCTAATTTGTATAAATATGACATCTTATTTAAAGGTCTTCTTAAACATACCCCTTCTTTAAATCCTCTAAACCTATGCAGGGTTCCATTTTTCAAAAATATACGTAAACCCCAAGTTCCTATAAATTTTTGATAA
Organism: Vespa velutina; assembly: GCF_912470025.1. NCBI lineage: Eukaryota > Metazoa > Arthropoda > Insecta > Hymenoptera > Vespidae > Vespa > Vespa velutina. The sequence continues at coordinate 506,137 of NC_062200.1, read as the reverse complement.
TTTACCATTTCCATATCACTAGCTGATATCTGTTCAACTTTTCCAGTTTTTTGATTTTTAAATATAATATGTTGATCAGTTAATTTTAATCTTCCAGGTGTCTACAAAATAAGTACGATAAGTAATAAATAAATTATCATTATTCTAGGATATTGTACTCTATCTTGTATGTACACATAATATATTTTATTTTTAGGATATTAAATAAATATAAAGCAATACAAAGAATGAGATTATTTCATTAAAAATACTATAATATAAAATATAATTATAATATTCTTATATTATAAGAATATCGTCGTAATATCGATATAAAGTAATAGTGTTTTAAATAATAAATAATAGATTCACCATTGCACCCTTAACCTCTGCAATAACATCAGGATATTCTAAAAAGTCCATTTTTAGCTGAAGTCTTGAAGACTATACTTTCAATAATATTTTATATGTTATTTCGTCTAAAAAATTATTTAACAAATTACAAATGTCATTTTCAATATTTCAATTATAAATGCTTCTTAACCTAATCTAACAATACCTTCAACAACACCTCTTCCTATTTCGGCGTTTGTAATTGTATAAATCGTTGGTCGTAATTGTATTCAGGTTGACCATAAAAATAATTAATAAATGTACCAAATGAACGCAGTATGTACAACATTATAAATTTAAATATAACGACATTTTACATTTGTTTTCCCTTTTTTGTTTTTTAATAAATAATAAATCGAACTATAAATTAATATATAGTATTTTGAAAAATTATAAAAAATGATAGTAAAAATAAATTGGCTTCTACGAGATATCGATATTTGAATGATTGATTCTTTGTGTAATTTTGATTCTCGCAATCTAATCATCGATTCGATTGTATATTCGAGATTATATACTCGATCGCATTCAACAAAGATGGTATTCCATCTACTTAACTCTTTGATTCATGTTTAGTTTGATAAAATTGACATGTGTCTGTCTATAGATATTGAACTTTATATTTTGTTAGTTATATAGGAGTATACCGGAAACGTTCATACGATAACGAAATCCATATTATTCCTGTAATCCTTGAATAAAAAGTTTTCTTGTGTTAAAAAAAAAAAGAAAGATAAACGACATCAATTAGAATACGATTTGAAAGATGTTGATAACTCAAGATCCACAATGGAACGGCGTCGCGGCATCGGAACTTCAGATGTTTCCAGAGCTTGATTTTTTGGGTACGTGTAATATGCATAACATGTATCATTTTGATAGATTTGTACATAAATAATCATTGTAAATGAAATTAATTCTAACGGATAAACGCAGAGGAAATCAATGACAAATAATATTTTATATCCGTATATTATTCTTGCGATTCATTATTTTTTCGACGCTTGTGACGTGATTCTAAATATTCCAAAATTAAATTGAACATACATATCTACGATAAAATTTGTGGGTGTTGGACGCGTGAACATATAGTGCACACATTATTAGAATGAATGTTGTATTTTACTTTATGTCGAATAAGAATAACATTAATTTTTTAATTCTGATTCTGTGTGACACGTAATATTATAGTTATTTTGTGATAATTTAAAATGCGCAACGATAATTAAAGAATATATAGGAAATTATGAATGACCCATAATTATTAATAAGATAAATTTTTCATTCGTACTTTTATTTGTAGTTATATGTTCTTTTTTATTTGAACATGGTTCAGTGTCATGTCGGCAAAGATCGTTCGTCGAGGTTATTGACCTCTCTAAAAGCCAAAGGTACAAGTTTCTTCAACTCGTACCTATTCATTTCCCTTATAACAATGGTCATAGAAAAATTTCGAAAGATGTTCAAGAAATACAATTCTTTCTTTTTATTTATTAACCTTTTTTTCACAAACAGCGTACAAAATATGTTTTTCGGCTAAATGTCGATAAGTGAAAAATTATCTTATAGATCGATTAATTTCTCTGATTCTTATAAAAAATATCACCGGTTATTTCTATGAAAGACATGATAAATTTATTACAAGAAAAAAATTCTAATCGCACTTGTGCCTAATTTTCGATGTTAGTGAAAAAATCATATAACGAAAAGAGAAATATGTTTAATCGCAAAAAGGAATAAATATAAAACGTCCTTTTCCTGCTTTTATTCTTATGTAATGGTTGCTCATTTACGTATTATATACAACTATCGAAATACTGTCTTTGTATTGCGTTCAATTAATTGTTTTATGCTTCACGCGTGTGTTCTATGCTTCTTCAAACATACCGATAAAAGCAACAACTTTAATGTCCTTGTGCATACTAATAGTATATTTTAAACTATTACAAGCACGAAATTTATCAGTATAACACTATCGTTCAACGAATGTATTTATATTATAATAAATAAATAAATAAATAAATAAATAAATACATATGAAGTAGCAATTGAAAATAGCAATAGAAAAGTTATAAACGATTTATATGCGTATTTCCATGCATGAAGGGAATAATAGAAAATAATGATTTTCTACTATTTTTATATTTAATTTGTATTATTCCAATATTATATTAATGATTCTTCTTGATACATTAGTGTATGCAAAGTCTACTGTCACATTACGCCATATTATTTCCATAAATGAAATAAATAAAAAAATTCCAATATCTCTTATACTTTGTCCTTGAAAAATATGAATGTTTAATTCGATTCATTATTGTATATATATATATATATATATATTTATATATATATTTATATATATATATTTATATCCAGTGTAAATTTATTAATTTTATGTGAAAATTCCATAATTAAAAGATTATTTTTTAAATAGTTTTACTTGATTAAAAGAAAGACAAAAGAATATTACGTCGTAACCATTTCTTTCGGTAGTTACGAAAGCGCGCGTAAATTTAAATGTTCTGTCGATTATAAATTTTAATAAAAATGTGACCATATTTTTGCAGATGACAATTCTCTTCTTCCTGATGATTTGTTTCAAAGTCTAAGTTCTGAATTAGGAATTCCTCTTTTACCTGATGAAGTATCTCAGGATTATTGTAAAAATTACGATGAAAATACAGAAGAAAATATAAAATCTTGTAATACTTTCGATGATTTTGATTCGTGTTTTACCCAACAAGATAAAGGTATTTTCATTAAATAAATCCAATTTTAAATAAGACAAATATGATGTGTTATTTTTTCTTTTTTTATTACTGATTATATTATTAGATACAGAAATTACCGAGGGAAATACTGAAATAAAATTAGAACCTGTAAGTCCTGGTACGCATTTACCTCTCTCTTCTAGTCCAAGTCATTCAGAATCTAGTGGATCTGAGTGGCAACAAGAAATAATATCTAATCTTTCACCAACAGATTTAAAGGTATTTAATAAATTTTATATGCCCTATATTTTATTTTCTATATAAATATTTCTCTATATATTTTTTAGTTCACATTAGAAACACCACCAATTTCACCACCATATGTTTCTCCCCCAATATCACCATCAACTGTAACACCTACACCTTTCGTCCAGCAAGTACAATTAATATCTATTAATACACAAGAAACAAAAAATACAAAGTATAAAGTTGCCAATGAAAATCCTGCAAAACGTGTTTGTATTCAACCAAAGGGTAATACTCAAGTTACACAAGGTGATGGTAAGAATAAGAATAATTGAAGTTTATACTTAATCTAAGCTCAAAATAATTCGTTTATATATCTAACGTATGTGCATCATAATTTTTACAGAACAACTTCAAAAGACTATAATATTAAGTGCTCAGGACTTTGCTGTTTTAGCACAAAAGGCAAAACAAAATCAGACATATCCTTTGAAGCTACAATCATTATCATTGCATAAACCTATTAAAATACGTGGCCCATTAAATTTTCAATCTACATCATTAAATCATATAAAAACAGAAAATAATGGAGTTAAATTACAGCAGCAAAATAATGTAAAAATTATTAATGCATTACCTAATCTTCATGTATCGACCGGAGGAGAATCCATAGTTAATGTTCCCAATACTTCCGTAATTGTAAATAATGAAAGTGCTAATCATACCTCTATTGTTGTGAAAAATGAACCAGTGGGATGTGATTCAATTGTTATAAAAAAAGGAACATCAAATTGTACTCCTATTGTTATAAAAAATGAAATTCCAGTTTTTAATAATCTCTCTGGTAAGCAAGAATGTGAAATGAAAGCTTTAAAGAGACAACAAAGAATGATAAAAAATCGAGAATCTGCTTGCCTTTCACGAAAGAAAAAAAAAGAATACGTTTGCTCCTTAGAGAAACAGATTTCTCAACTTCAAGAGGAAAATAATAAACTTAAATCTGTAAGAATTATTGATTGGTTGTCTATATTATATAATATTATTACATTTTATTTTGTAATTGTTATTATGATAATACATATATTATAAAAATTAATATATATACTTATATTAACTTTTCTTATTAGGATACTTCAATTATAATATGAATATTTATGTTTGAAAGTCAGTAATTTAAATGTTAGTTTAATAATAATTCATTGTTTATTTCTAATAGGAAAATATAGCTTTAAAACAAAGGCTATCAACATTAGAAGACACAATTATATCTAACAACAAACTTGGAAATGTTAACCTTAATGTGAATAAGAAAAATGCTGCTATCCTTTTAGGAATGATTTTAATGGTATCTCTTAATCTTAATGGTCTAGTGTAAGTATTTATATATAACATTTAAGCTTTTTAAGTTTAAATATTAAATCTTGAACATAATCTTGAAATATACATATCATATTGTATTATGCAATATTTAAACTGTATATCTGTCTGTAACTGTAGAGGCATATTTCCACATAGCAAAAGATTGGATAGTATGTCAACAGATATACCAGCAATTACACCAAATGTTAGACATGGTAGAAGTTTGCTATGGGCAAATCCTGATACACGTATTGAAGAAGAACTTGGAAATGATTTTAATAAAAATAAGTCAGTGCATCATCCTATGTGTCCTATGTATATCAATCAGAGTGAATCAATACGTTTAGATTACGAGTTACGGCGGTGGATTGGTGGAGAGTCTGATCGTGATAATTGGACTACACCGACAAAGACTGAATTAAATAAAAAATTATTAGGAGAACTTCTTTTACCAAAATCATCTATAGAGAAAAAAACAGTATATAACAAGAATCGTTATTTACGAAAAATAAAGTCAAAAGATATACATAAGACGAACAATATTCATACATCAAATGTTAATGCAGTTGAAGTATTTTCTCCAATTCTTAGTGAACATGCTTCTTTATTTGAAGCATTAGGAAGAAAAGATGATACTTTCTATGTAGTATGGTTCAGTGGTGAACACTTATTATTACCAGCTTCAAGAAAAAATAACACATCCAGACCAAAAATGGCATTGGTTCTACCTGCTGTTCCTTTGAATGGTATATGTTCGTTGTTCTTGTTATTTATTTTCTTTTATTTTGGTAGATCCAAAAGATGAATGAAAAAAATGACTAACCAACAAAAATTATGTTTTTTAGAAAATTATTCAACTCCTGCAAATCACATTACAATGATGCAAATCGATTGTGAAGTAACAAATACTCAATTATTACATCTACAACAATCTGTCATACCTTTTCATTTACGTAAGAATAGTAAATCAGAAAATAGCAGTAGTCAGACTCAAACTGCTAATGGTGTGTCAGATGCCACAACAGTTAATGTAACCAGAACCCATAAGCCATATTTTATAAAGGAAAATGATCCTTATGTACTTGATACAAAAAATTTGCGGGAGACTTATACTCAAAGATCTAAGGAAAATTATCACAACAAAGATATGACTTATCTTTTAAAAGAAAAATTTGTTACTGGATTTGGTTTGGAAAATATAAAAAGTGATAATTATGAAAGTATTAAAAATACAAATGAAAGAAAAACAGATATTTTCAAATTAAAAAATATTGGCCATCATTAATATTAATTTCTATATTAATGATTATCACATACTATCTTATATTCACTTATACAACATACGTGATAACATGTTTGCATGTGTTTTTATATATCACATGCTGAAAATTAGTGCAATTTTCTGCACAAATATAGATATTTAGCTATGTAAAATGTTTATATAAGGAAAATTCATAATATCCAATAGATGGACTATAATATAATAGAATAAATATAAAAGAAGACTTCTCATCAAGAAAAACAAAATGAGAATAAAATATTTACTATATTTCTTGTTCTTCATATTTAATAAGTTTATTGTATTTAATAATAGACATATATATATATATATATATATATATATATATATATATATTTATATTTATATTTATATTTATACTTCATGATAATGACAATTTGTAAAATTAGTATGCATTATTACTATCCGACGCTTGTCATGTCATTCTGTGAAATTTGATACTATTTAATATTATAAAATTTTGTAAATATGCACAAGTGCAAATGGGTTTTGTTGATACATGTATATACATATGAACTTTGAAATAGATGTAATAATTATGAAATTCTATATAGATTTTTAATAATATTCGTAACTTAAATATAGATTAAGTACAAAAAAGATAATATAAAGTAATATGATACATATGTTTTTCTCTTATTGTAAATCTTTATAAAAATAAGTTTTAAAATATATTTGTTCATAATTGTATAAACTGTGTTTTGTATTTTGTGTGTATATATATATTACTAAAGCATAAAATAGTTAATAGAAACAAAACCTTAACTTTGAATATAATTTTTATTAATATAAGATTTTATATAATATATTATATATATATACTTTCACAATTTCATCATTTAAATATTTTTTTAGTATTGGATTTCTTAGTCCTGCCATATTTTGTTAAAGAAAAAAATGTTTAACATTTTCCTGCGCCATATCTACTTCAGATCAGGCGTAGAATTTCCAAGATAACTCCGCAAATCTGTTATTGTAGATTTAATTAATTTTGCTTTTATAAACTGCCTGCCAATCTGTTTATGAGCTGTGTATCGATGACAACCACCAAAAGAATAATAGTAATCACCACCTATATAAAATTTTAAACCATTAATATATTACTATTTAAAAGCTAATTTTTCCTAACCTCAACTTCTTTTAATATAAATAATTTAATGCATATTACCTTCGCTGCCTTTAATCCATAATATATCAATTGGTGGTACTAAAGATTCTGTTTCTGAGTTGTTCAAAGTATTTATCAAACTTTTAACTTTCTCTTCATTAACATCTGGAGGAAATGGTCTAATAATTATGCTCATAGGAACATCAAATACCTCAGCATCCACACTAGAATGTATACTGGTACCAACTTTATCCATTTTAGATGCTAAAAACAAATAAGATCAAAAATAATAATACATTTCTTTTAAATAGATATTACATATCCGTGATCAACCATGCCATCATTTTGGAATGATTGTAGAATATGTATTATTATGTTGACAAAATTATAAATTTACATAAACGTTTCAAAGATAATATCGACAGTTGTATATGCTGTACCGTCCGAAGAAACACCATAACTGGAAATAATATAACACGAAAATGAAAGAATTACAGCATTTTACTATCCCCACTTTTGGAGACATGAAGTTATAATAGAGGGGGAAAAGAGTAAGATGTGTGTGATTCATCTGTTCAAATACACTGATATTATTTTTATATTTTTCTGCTAACAAAATGAAATTTATAAAGGTAAATAGTTCTTCATTTATTTTAAATTACATATAAATAAATTATCATTCATTCTGGTGAAATTGGAATTGTGTAAAAAATTTTATATATACCTATTATTAATCATTCTTCAATAAGTGGTTGTTCCTTTAAAAATTTCATAAGATGTTCTGCCAACTTTTTATAAGATTCTGCTTGAACACTGTTCGGAGCAGATAATACTATTGGTTTTCCAATATCACAACTATTCATAATATCTTCATGTAAAGGAATTTTTTGGAATATTTTTACACCTGTATAAAAATTGTGCATTCTTATATAGAACTGTTATATATATTCACTTTAAAATTGTATAACTTATAATAATGTATTACCAAGCTCATGCGCTAATGCTTCTGTATTATCACCAAAAATAGATATTTTGGTCATACATTTTGGGCAAGAAATGGAGCTCATATTTTCAACAATACCGGAAATAGGTACATTTAATTTTTCAAACATTTTAGCACCTCGCCTTGTTACATCTAAAGCTGCTCTTTGTGGTGTAGTAACTAATAATGCACCAGTGATAAAAATATTTTGAATTAATGATAAATGTGTATCTCCAGTCCCAGGTGGTGTGTCTATAATGAGACAATCTAAAGGAGCCCATGCGACTTGGCGCAATAATTTATCTAGGGCATTCATTACCATAAGACCTCTCCAAACAACTGGAGATTTTTCATCGATCAAAAATCCCATGGACATACTATGACAATACTTTACATTTATTCATAATTCAGATTAAATTACATTCTATTAGAATTGTTAATTGTAAAGTCGAAAAGTATTATCTACTGATTAAACTTTGCATTCTAAGTATAAACATTATAATTTATTTATAAATGATCATTATTTACCATTTTATACCATAATTAATTAATGGTTCCATAAGATTATTTTTATTTAACAAAGGTGACTGTTTTAAATTCATCATCAATGGTATAGAAGGTCCAAAAACATCTGCATCCAATAAGCCAATTGATTTTTTAGGGTCTATAACTTTTAATGCTGTTGCCAAGTTTACGGAAGTTGTTGATTTACCAACACCACCTTTCCCAGATGAAACAATTAGAATTTGCTTTACACCTTTGATAGGTTTTTTCTTAGGTAGACCACGTGACATAATTTCTTTTCGTTTAGCTTCTAAATTTATATTTTTTGTCTCAGTAATATCGGTTGTAGAAATATTCTAAAAATAGAAATAATATTATTTTGAATAATGAAATACCTCTACTTTATATAATTTTATATCTTATAACATTTAAAGATATTAAAAATAATGTTCAATTATGCAAAAAAATTTTATTTGAAGAAAAATATATAATATATTTTTATTTAAATTTGTAAACTAATTAAAAATTTAAGAATTATACTTACACTTTTGAGGCGTTTTTGCAAAAATGTACATATCTTTAAATTACTAGATGAAAATCTTATTTTACAATAAAACATTTTAATGAAATTATGAGTGCACACACACAAGTAAACTTAACCTTATATATTACATTAATTAGATACGTATTAAATTGTACTATATATAGTTACGAATAGAATAAAGATATATAAAAAAATATTGTTATTCTATGAAGTATATAAATAATTAATTATTTCATGATTTGATCCAAAATAATTGATAAAAATGTAACAGTTCTAATATTTTATTTTTCCAGGAAAAGTAACTTGAGAATCTGTCACGAGGGCGGCGCAGTTTTTCAATACACGGAACACTCCGAGGCATTCATCCGTCATTTCGTGTATTTAACGATGATTCTGTCTAAAGTAAATATGTGAAAGTGAGTTTCATATTAATCTCGGAATTTCATTTCAAGCTTCTAATATTTGTATGCTAACACGGCAAAATCAAATGGATATTTTTTGTATATTTTATCGTTTCGTTGTGTAGATATGTTATCGCCACATTGAAATTAACCTATAATTATAGTCATAATGGATGTTATAATGCCAAAGTTTTACATGCTTTTTAAATTGAATGTTTATCAAGTTTAATAGCGTAACATTCTGTACCTATCTAAATTTATTGTTTGTAAACATTATATCTATATTAAGATCAAAGCTTAAAAAAAAAAAAAGTAAAAACATTTATTCGTAACGATCTTTATTAGATTTTAACTTTTAAAATTTTAGCAAAAAGGAAATTTATTACTGGAACAATATAATAATAAGTGTTACAAATCATGATTAACTATTATCTAATATTATTTCTTGAAATATTGGTTAAGTCAAGTTAAAAAAGATGCTTGGTATAATTGAAAATAATGATATTATCTAACTAAAACATATTTTGATTTCAGAGCAGCTATATATCTTCATAATAAAATACTAAAAAAAAAAAAAAGAAAAGAAAAAAAAAAAAGAGAGAAAAAAAATTATTTTTATTATTCTTACCAAATTTAAAACAGATGATTATATTTATATCTATATATACATATATATATATATATACATATATATTATTGGAATGTTAAACAGGTGAAACATATCAGTTTTAAGAGTAGGGTGCACAGAATATGGGCCTAAAAGCAGCTGTCCAAGCTCTGAAGTAAGAGTGAAACATATGTGTATCTTAAAGAAATAATTTATATAGATATATATAAATATTGAATGTTTAAAACATATTTTTTAAAAGGAACAATATATACATCTTTGTGATATAAAATATATAATACTCTTTAATTACATAGGAAAGCTGAACCATTAAAGGATAAGGTTCAACGTTGTAAAGATCTATTGAATGATAATGATGCTTGGGTGTGTCAACAACAACTACAAAAAATTTATCAACAAGTACTCATTTTGGATCTGGAGTACGCTTTGGACAAGAAAGTTGAACAGGAACTTTGGAATCTTGGTTTTAAGAATTATATAGCAACATTGCAATCTCAAGCAAAAGATAGGAAAAATCCAAAACGTGGAGAATCTCAAGCCTTGTTGAGTTGGTGTTTGGAAGCAGCTAGTGGATTTTATTTGACATTATTGCAAGAAATTTGTACAGCATTTGACTTAGATCTACCATTTAGACGGTAATTACTATAACAAAAACATTAAAATAATTTATAATATTGTAAGCTAATATTATTTCTAATTATTGTAACTATAATAAAATATTATAGTATATAGCAAATTTATTTCAGGAAAGGCTATGTTTATGGATGCACTTCACCATGGAAAGCTGTTGAAAAATTGTCAACGCCTCACAAATCATCTTGTTTTTATGCGTGCCAATATTGCCTTGTACACTTAGGAGACATTGCTCGTTACAGAAATGAAAGCAAGCAAGCTGAATTATTTTACAGACATGCTGTATCATTGTCACCATCAAGTGGACAGCCATATAATCAGTTAGCTCTTCTTGAAGCATCACGTGGAGATAAATTAGGAACTGTATTTCATTATGCACGCTCTGTTACTGTGAAACATCCATTTCCTGTAGCAACAGCTAATCTTGCAAAAACTTTATCATCCGCATTAAATGATCATTCATATAACATTGAAGGAAAAACTAAATTGAGTGCACAAGAATATGTGACTGTGTTTTTAAAACTTCATGGCATTATACATAATCTTGGAGATTTAAAAACTGCATCCTCATATGTTAAATTACTGACGGAGACATTAACAGCATTAGTGGCTACAGAAAGTTTCAGTTCATGGATGCTTGTACAAATGTTGGTAATAAATTTATATGCTCTTCAGCATACAACAGGCATCACTTCAGATGCGATCGAATTCTTAAAAACTGACCAATTGTCTACTGATGAAAAACTGGCAAAAAATTGTATTTTAGATTTTATTTCTGGCAGTTTAGCTGCATTGTTGTTACCTGTCTATACTATAAAGAATCGTATTGTTGAATATTTTGCTTTACCTTCCAGTAAGTAACTTATTTTATCTTCTATATTAAATATATTATATGTTTTAAATACATACATTATTTGCATATTATACATTTTTTTTTTTTCTTTTTTTTTTACAGTAAAACTGTGTCTTGATTGGATTCGTATAAATCCTACAGTTTTGGAAGAGACAGCATTTACTTCTAGACTCCAAATTTGGCCCAGCCTTTGTGTATTATTAAATGCTTTGCAACAATCCATTATGGATTTTAAATATGATCAGTGTAGGCAACATTATCATTAGAAAGTAAATGGAAATAATTTACTTAATAATTGATTATATTGTTCTTATTTATAGATGTTAAAGTACCACTGCCAGAAGATCGGGACTTGCAAGGCTTCCTACCATTAGAAAAAAATTTTGAAAATTTGAAATTCACAAATACTGATTTTGAAGATGATATTGCGATATTAAATAAACTCCGAGCTGTTCGTTTAATTCAGTTGGGTCATTATTTAACACAGTATCAAATTAATGGATCTCCCTTAATTGCTATTGTAACAAGTGAACAAATAGAAGAAAATAGATTTATACCACTGAGTGAAGGTCCTGGCCCAAGCAATGAGTTAATGAAAGAACTTGAAGAGCTCAGCTTAAATAAGGAAAAACCAATTATACCAGTGAGTCCTGTATTATCTGAATCAGCTAGTAGCAAAGGATCTGCAGAAATTGATATAACAGAAAATGCTCGTGAGTTATTTTGTATTTAAAAGAGAGTTCATGTATTTTATATTATTTATATATATAATATTTTTATGTTCTCATTACTTTACTGATTTAGAGGAACGAAGAGTAGGTATCCTAAAACCACAAGGTTCTTTAGAGCGAAATAGAGATTCAATAACTAGTACCACAGATAGTAACATTGTTGAATTAAATTCTTTGCCGTCAACTCGGAAACCAAGGCAAAATATTGCAATGCAAGCTATAATGCGACGTGCAGAAACAGAGCAAAAGCAAGTTACATTTAAAAATGTTTCACCAGTATGTATTGAAGAAGAAAATGATAAAATAAAAACAACTGCGACTGTTTCTCCAAATAAGCCCACAGGAAATAAAAATATTCCAATAACTACAGAATCAACAAAAGTGAATACAAATGCATTGAACACTGTTCAGAATAGGCTTCCACTAATACCGTGTGCTACAGTTACAATTCAAAGTCAACCTACAACCAATTCAAATCAATTAAAATCTACAAAAATACAACCATCATCACAGATTAATCAAGTTCCTTCTCAAGAGCAGTCTTCAGATACATTACCTCAAGCATCCTGTCTACCTCAATTTGGCCAGCAGTCGCAAACTTTAGGATCACTTTGCTATCAAAATCAATCTTTTAATGTACAGAATCCGCAATTTGCGAAAAACTTTATGTCTGGACACATAGCAAATATGCCAACTTATGCGCTACAGGGACAACTTAACAAAACGACACAGACACTAGCCCAAAATTTGGGTATACAGCATGTCATGAATCAGAATAGACCAGTTCTTCAAAGAATGGTTCAAAATGTACCTCAAAATTCATTATTGCAGCAAAATGTAGGAATATCGTCTACTGCACAGCAAAGTATTATGCCTAACATATCTCAAAATATGTATGTACAACAAACTGCAAATACTGGTCTACAACAAAATATGAACATAAATCGACAGCAGCAAAATCACAATATAGGTATTCAACAACCAAATATTATTCCAAACAATGTAAGATCCAATGGGATATCTACACAAAATCAGATTAACATGCCAGCAACAAGCATTGCAAACAATATTTCTACAATACCAACATTGAATACATATCAAAAGAATCTACAAGTTACTAATATTACAAACATACCAAATACTTCATTAAGTCCAAACAATATAACAAATTACCAACTTAATTTTAATCAGGGTATTTATACTCAAAATAATTTTAACCATGTATCACAAAAACAATTATCGCCAACAATGTATAACAAAAATACTGATATTCTAGACTTCCCTTTTTCAAATCAAATTGGTACACCTAAAAGTCAGCAACAATCTACAAGTAATTATCAGGTTTTCCAAAATTTTGACTCTCCAGACTTTGGTTTATGGAAAGATACTCAACCTCCTCAACCACCAGTTGCTTGGTGGGGAGCAACAAGAGGAACACAAATACATAAAGATTCATGCACTGCAGATACTTTCCAGAATTGGACTAATGTTCCTAATTCTGGAAATATGAATAATAGATCTTTAATGCCGTGCAGCAATTATCAACAAAATACTTTGCCTGAAAGACATTTTGGAACTGGAAATAATTTTGAAGACTCTAGAGCATATGAGGTGTGTATGATAATTTTTATTTATAAACAAATATATTGTCAATTATAAACTTATTTGTAATACCTTCGATATACAGATGGATCAAAAGCCCGTACAATCAACCACAACAGGAAACACTTATTCTTTATTTAGTGGCAATACATGGGGTTCTGGTTCTCAAATATCTAATCCTTCAAATCAAGATCAAATGAAGGCTAGACTTAATCAACAATCTTTATGGTCTGGACCTGGTCCTTCTCCTTTGGAGCGACTTCTTGAACAACAAAAGTCATTGCGCGAAGGAGGTACTTGAAGGAAAATTATATAGTCGTTGAAGAAGCAAATGAGAAACTGATTTTGCACCTAACATAAAAGTTAGGTAATCAGACAAATATGATAGTAATGTTACTATGGTAAGATCACTACACTGGACAAACATGTGTTAAAATCTTTAAAAAAAAATGTAGAAGAATACAAAGGGGGGAAGAAAAGTGTAGATAAATTAAATCACACGTCCAGAGCGTTATGAAACACGCTCAAAAAAGTAATTTTCATTATTGTCTATTAGTTGCGTATGCATTAACAGTGAGTATGAAAACTCCAGTCAAACACACGAGGCTGTTTGGAAATGCTTATGTTAAATTTAATGGGATGTAAGAAAAGAAAATGGCAAAATTTCTATCGATAGAGATTTAACTTAATCAAATAATATTATTTTTAATAACTTAATCAAATAAAAAAGTTATATAATTTTTGGAATATATCAATTGGTTTTAGTATCAGTGTTCATCACGTAATATGCAGATTATGTAGTTATCCCAATATTATCTAATGATTAAAGCTATTCACATTAGATCATCTTAGTTTGTCATATTTGAAATATTATATTTTATTTTCAGAAATACAAGTTCTATGAACAAAGTACTGTGTAACGAACTACGATAATTTACTTAACATAAAATTGTTGTAATTTTAAACATTTGGTATAGCACAGTTCAGATTGATTTAAATTAAATATAATTTTACCAATCGTTTGATACATAATCAATTGAATTATTCAGTTAACAAAAATTATTTTCTATAACTCATTGTATTAACAAAACATTTTGTCTTAGAGAAGGAAAGATTGCCATGCTATTATAATGCTTTACAAATAAGATGTACAGACTTTAATAAAGACATTCACAAAATAAGTAGATTTTATAAAATAATAACAAATAAATAATTTAATGACCGTTGCAGTAATTGAAATAAATGTTAGAAATTGTAGCCAAAAACGTTTATTAAGAAAAAAGATTAAAAACCAAAAAAAAAAAAAAAAAAGAAAACTTGTTAAATAACATAACAAAAAATTAATTACTTTCATTATAGCAGAAGTACTGATTATGTTGAATTACTTTTAAATATACGATCTTTAAAGTGCAATCAAAAAACATCTGTTTTAACTTCCAAACCTTAATATTATAATAACAACAATAATAACAGTATAGATATAATTTGTGATATTTGGTTACTCATGATTTTCTAAATCATGATTTGTTTCTGTTAAATTAGAACGTTTAATACTAAAATTACAGCTAAATGTACCATCATGACGAACCATATTTTTTTGTTTCATTTCAGAATTCTTAATATATAGACAGTCTTCCATAGCTTGCTGATGTATTACTCTGCACGTTTTTACCTAATATCAAATAATTTATTAAATATTTTTTTATTTTATAGTACTTATCATTGAAAAAAAAAATCTGTTTAATTCAAATTTATATTACCACTAAGAGATGAGATAATCAAACTAAGTTTACCATTCCTAAGTATGTCACAGATCTTCTCCCCAATCCAATTGTTATTTCAAATGTAAATTGTTTACTTGCTGAAGCACTATTTACAAGCAAAATCATACCTCTCAAATCGCCTGTATGAAGAATTCTGATATTTATAAAAAACAATCCCATGTTTCTTACATAAACTGCTAAATCATGGTCTCTTGGTATCATATATTCTAATTCACAAGTTTGTGTAAATATTCCATTATTCTCCTTGAACTACAACAATATCTGAATTACGAAAGGAATAACTTTCTTTCGTACATATAAACGATTATTTAATAATCATACTTCATAAAATACATCCTTATGAAAAGATTTTAAGTGTTCTACTATCTTTTCAAATGATAATGAAATGGTACATGAACCTAAACAACATGGGTAATTCCCTTTTCCAATTTTAGGATAGTGAAACTTTCTTTTCTCTATTTGCTTTTGTTTTGATCTATTTTCCATCCATGTATTATTCGTTTGCGTTTGTTTATTATTCCAAATTAATACATTTCTAGTTTGTACTTCTACCGATGCTTTAGATATGTTTTCTGTCTGTGTAAATACACACATTTTATTTTCAAGAATTCTTCTATTAATTTTATGTGTAGGATACATAAGGGATGTCTATAAAGAATGTGATTTAAAATTTTATTTATTATATAACAAACAATTTTTATATGCTTAATTAGATATTTATTAAATTATAAAAAAATTCTTATACAAACCAATATTTCTTCCAATTTGCTTGCCATTTCTTCAGCAAAAAAATTTCTTGTATTAGAAAAATTATTTTTACATATTGGGCAATTTTGTAATCGATAACGACAGGATATGCATATGTGATGACCCGATACACATTGTAAAATATTGCTTTCTGGTATTTCACAACATACGGGACATTCAAGCAAACTCTCTAAAATATCATACCACTGCAAATATATTTTAATTGGAAGTAATTATAATTAGAAATATGATAATTAGGACTATAATGTACATTAATATATTTTTAATATATTTTTGTCTATGATATAAGCGAAGAACAAAGGGACGTACGAGATCGTATTTAAATTATTAATATCGATGCAAATTAGACAATTAATACTTACTTTTAGTCTGGTTTCTTCTAATATACTCATTTTTACTACTTTCTTTTTATATAAAGTATCTTAGATTTTCAAAAACACACTATTAATATCATATAATATTAAACAATATTATCTCAACAATTTGTTAATAATTAATTATCTTGTTTTTTTTGGGTATTCCCCGAAGATATTGTTTCGCCACCATAAAGCAGTTACAAGTTGCTACTTTACAAACTAGATTTACAATTAATTTATAACCAATGAAATGAAAAAAGTCCATTGTGTTAACCAATCACATTACGGAAAAATAAAATTAAACTATCATATCCCTATTGGTCCCTAGCGAATGACAGAATATATATAAAAATTATTATATTTTGATAACCATGTATCTAACTTATTGTATACTTTATTAATAAGAAATAATGAAAATAAATTTCGATTTTAAATGATTTTTAATATATAATCATAAGGTAGATAGAAAATCACACAAAGCGCATTAAATTGTGTAGGCAAGAGATAAGTATATAAGTGCATATAAAAAAATCATGGCAGGTTTTGGAAGATTTGTTTCTCATGGTTCTTGTTCTCATTTTTTAAATGCAAGGTATATCAATACATTATATTTTTTATACTTATTAATATAACGATAATAAAATAGCTTCAATGAAGAAACAATGATAATTATCCTTGTACAAACATAATCTTTTGAAATTCTAACCTTAGCACACGTGTTTTCTAAATACAACATCGTAGACTTAATTTCTTTTTTATACATTATAGAACAAGAAATATATACATGTTATGTATTAGTATTCAATACATTAATATTTTATAATCTTATTTAGAATTTTTATTAGGTCAACGATGTTTTTCTTTCCTATTTCAAATGTTTTCTGACAAAAAGATTATTAATATTTCTCTTTTGTATATATCTTATTTAATTTACATCATTACAATTACAAAATTATATGTAAATATTAGAAATATTGTTAGATATTTTTCTTTCATAATTATTTATTTATTTCAGATCTTCGTTAACAAGCTCTTGTCAATTTATATCAACAAAAACAAAAAAAAATTTAGAAAGAGATTTATTTCCGAATAAACCAAGAAAACCATTAACACCATTTTTTAAATATATGAAAATAATGAGACCAAGCATTGTCAATGAATTTCCAGAATATAAATCTACTAAAATTGTAAAAGAGATATCTGCAAGGTGGGCTTTAGAAGACCCTGAATATAAATTTAAGTTAAATAAAGAATATGATACAGAATACAAAGAATATATGATGAAAGTAATAGAGTATGAAAAATCAATTACTCCAGAACAAAGAGAACAGTATATGATGATAAAAAAAATGAATAATAAAAAAAAAGAAAACAAAGTAAGTAATATGTAAACAAGAAATTTTTCTATTAGAGATCATTGATAATTAATTATAAAATGTAAAATTATAGAAAAATAAAATATTATATGACTCTGTATATAGACACTTTATTTTTCAGGATGGTAAATTACTTGGTAAACCAAAAAGACCACCTTCTGCTTTTATATTATATATGCTTAACATGATAAAAACAAATAATTCTATCACAAAAAATAAGGTATGTTTGTTTCTATCAATGTTTGAGTTATCATTTGGCAAACTTTCAAAATAAAAAACTATAGCTATTTCTAATTCGTAATTAATCATATGAAGAATAAATTTGTAATAAAACGTTTAATTTAGGAATACATAAAACAGCTAAGTATTCAATGGAAAGCTATGAATGAACAAGATAAAAAACAGTTTATAAATCAAGCAGTGAAATTAATGGATCAATATAATAAAGAGAAAGAAGAATGGAATCAAAAGAGAACAAAAGAGATTCAAAATAAAGATAAAAATATATAGGAAATAGTGTGTCCCACCCAATCTAATCATAAAGTTTTAAATATCACGTTAATTCCTTCAAAAGTATTTAATAAGGACATTATGGGTCGGGGCACAAAGATTCCTGACTTTTCAATAAATATTTCAATTTATGAATATTTTATCGGACAGAATTCAATAATTTATAAATATTTTCTAAGTCGTTCTCAGTTTCATCATAATCTGTATTCTATTTCGTTTTATATGGTTAAATCCAGTGTTATTAAAAATGATTTGATGACTCATCCCCATGAAAATTATTTATTAAATATAGATAAATGTAAAAATGCTGCTGCATTGATAGATTATCTACCAAGTAATAATAACAAGATACTGTCTGATCCTGATGCAATTATGAACAATGTAAAAGTACATATTTCTAAATCTGAAAAACAAAATGAAAAATTAGAATTTAATGTGAAAACACTGAAACATTTAACTAAAAATTGGGACACAGTAAAGAAGTATGTATTCATTGGAATATTTTATTTTCTCATATCGATTTTTTGCTGTTGGAATCTTATGTACAGATAACAGATCTTCTTTTTTATTTCCAATCATAGTACTTTTTAGGTTTTTTGTGTTAATTTTTGAATGTGTTATATACATAATTATTATTGATGAAATAAATTTATATATTATCAAATTAAGTTTTCTCTATTTTATTGTTTGGTTTTTTTTTTGTTTATGAAGAAATAAAAATAATAAATAAACTAAATTTATTAATAGATTCTATATTTAATTACCTTTCATACTGCATGTTATATTTAAAAAATTATTTAGATGTGTGTGCTACAATTTTTATAATAACGTGTCAAGTTTGTTGTAGACATATATATAAAAATGAAGAAGCAGAAATTACAAAGTGAAACTATATCAAATGAAGACGCAAATGGAGACAAGCACTAAAAATATGTACACTACAATATGTATACAGAATATTTATAACATAAAATTTAATATATGTTATCTATTGCTTATACATAATATACAAACGTCTTATTTTGAGAAGTGTGGCAATATTACAGGAGATTCAATATAAGCAATATATTATTGATGTATTCAATATTTGTATTATGATAATTATTTGTGAACTTATCAAATATTTAATGTTTATAATGATAAAATTTTATTTTCCCAGAGTTTTTCCGGTACTTAATATATCCAATTAGATATGTTAAAAAATATTGGAAATATTTCTAACAACCATTTACATAAATAAATCATTATATTATGTAATATATAGTTGATAGAAAATAAAAATTTGTTGTCATACATATCGTTACTTTGCATCTATGTATTTATTTAATAAGAGAATAATAATTTTATTCAAAATCATATCTACTATGTGTGTGCTGTGTATGGATACATTTACATGCTATAAAACATTTTACTCTTTCTTTTCTTATACATAGTTATTTGCTAATAATTTCTAATAAAACATTATCTTTCTATATTACGTTCTTACATACTTGATGCAATTAAAATATTGAAATCTTGTAAATAATATGTAATTGCACAATAGATTAAAGTAAAGCTGAAAATATATAATGCTAAATCTGTGATGATTGAAGTAATAATGCTTATTGCCCTTGTAAGTCGATAAGTTAACACAGGCTTAATATTACATAATATCAAGGTAGCAATCAAGGGACTTCCATGTTGTGGTTCTTGAATGTTATTACGAGCACACAAACGTCCAAGCATCATAATAAAATAGGGTATAAGAATATACTGAAAATTAACAGTTATAGAATATATTATTTCATAATATGTATACTTTACATGCACTATGAAAGACAAAATATTGTATAATAATAATATAATATTGTATGTATTAATATATTATAATACCTTCCCAAATAGATGATCCATTTTAAACAATAATAAAATGTTAACTATAGCTGCCAGCACGATATAACTTATGTGATTAGACAATAAATTAGACGATAGTATACTTTTATTGCATACGTTGTGTTGTATTTGGTCATTAGTAGAATTTTTCTCTTGTATGTAATCTGTACTTTCATTGTGATAACCAAAATGCTTTAAATTTGACATATTATTTGTACAATCAAGTTTGTCATTTGTTATGTCATTACACTTGTATGAATTGCTTAATACAAAAGAAGTATCTTCATTATTTAAACCAAAATATGATTCTATATTTGTTTTATCTCTGTTTTTTGTAACATTATCACCTATATATAATGACATTGAAAATTTGATCGGTATACAAGTTCTGGCAAAAAATAAATAATAAATGAAATGTTCTTATGTATAATGTGGCTTTACCTTGAAAATATAAAGCATCATTTTCATCTTGTATAAGTGCTTTGTTTACAGATATACCATTTACTTCTAAGTCTAATAGATTTGAATATACATTTAAAGTAGTACATTTGGTTGATATATCTGAAAAGAAATATAACAAATACAATTAATTTTTATTAACTAGTATATTTTTATTAGATAGTACAACATCAGTATACAACTTAATACTGTTCATGATAATTGCATCGATTACAAGAATAAAGTAATAAAACGATATGATACTTAAAAATATTATATTTCGTTGATTATAATGAACAATAATGTTTGAATTTTTACCTTCGAATTCATTTTGGTTACTTTTATCAGTAATTTTTTGTAAACGACGTTCTGAATTTTCTAAAATTCGTCTTCTTCTTGCTTCTCTCTTAGCGATCATTTCATCCATGATTATTGTAATAGGCTTTGTTTGGTGATGTTTATAATGCAATTTGTATAATTTATTTTCTGAATCATCACTTTTATACAATTAAAAAACAAAAATAAACGTTAAATAAATTTCTATAATTGATTTAGATTTTCCGAATATTTCCAAATGTGTATATACTACAAACAGAACATATACCTTTAACTATATAAATCCATGAACATTATACGAACTATCATCCAATCATAATCTATATAAAAGTATCGCTATATAGCTATCGCTATTCATTCTCAAATAATTGGCGGTAAATTTGAAAAAACAAAAACTGAAGAATAAATATAAAAATGTCAATCTATAATAAATATTTAAAAATGATCTGATCCCTATGTAGTACTAAATTTGTAATTCAATTAATCATATTGTTAAAGGGATAAAATCTTATCAAATTAAATTGAAAAAGCTAATTATTACACAATGTATACGTAATTAATATTTTCTGGTTTTTTATTTAAATATTATTACAAAATATAGATTATTTATGGCGGATAAATCAAATAATATACCAAATGTAAAAAAAATATATGATTTATTCGAAATCATGCGTTGATATGAATATAGCATAATATAGGCTTGATTGAATTGTTTTAGGAACACATTCAGAATAAGTATGTGCGTTAGATAGAATGTGTGTGAATGCGCCAATGCATAAATATACTGTCCCGTTTGTTAAGTAGTTCATATATATTCTTTGTTGATGCTGCCACTTTTTGTGTATTTTATGTGCTGTCAATTTTTGGACAGACATAACGTTTGCCTTATTTGGAAAAGGTTAAAAATCGGGAAAAATTGAATGTGCTTTGAGCGCAGCTCGCTCACGGACAGTAGGACGTTGTCATTTGAAAACGGAAGCCATCTTGTGGCCGAGCCTCCCATATTATACTGGGAATAATACTTCAGCGATTATTTGTACCAAAAAATTGCTCCGTTTTTTTTCCATTACGTCTAGACTATGCATGAACCATTGTATCACATGTTTACATAGCCATGGCTGCGACGAGAAAGTTGCAAGGTGAGGAGAAAATGTTTCCAGCATGTTTACATTCAGAAATTTTGTTATGGCTCTGTATCACTACAGATTCGCTTTTACACGTTTCTTCTATCAAACTTACAACCTAATTATCAAAGACTACATTTACTGCATAAAAGCGGTATTACTTTGATTCATTTTATTTATTTGCATATTGACTTTGCCTTCTGACAGTTGTTAAGAAGTATTCAAGTATAATGGAACAGTGAATTCTATTCTTATTTTTTATATTTATTTTACACATCCATTTGCTTTTCTGTAATATTTATTATTGTTAACATAAGACTATTTTAATATTAATATATACTAATGCATAACCTTTAAAGCGTCACGTTCAAATCCATTTTCTGTTCTTGCTTATTGGTGATCTTGCTTATATGGTGATATGTAGTAATTTAGTTGTACTAGTTTAGTTATTTCCATTAACATACACATATATCTTAAAGTATCATTATCTACAACCAATAATATTATTTATACATTAGATGCATATTTTACTTCCAATGATATATATATGCATATGTATATATATATATATATATATATATATATATATATATATATATATATGTTATTATATGCATATATATATACATTGCATACATATGTATGCATACATACAAACATACATATATATGTGTATATGTATATATATATATATATATATGTATATATATATATATATAACTCATTAAAGAAGCTTTCTATTTTTGATTTTCGTTTTATAGGTGAAATAGATCGGTGCCTTAAAAAAGTGACAGAGGGTGTAGAGACCTTTGAAGACATTTGGCAGAAGGTTCATAATGCCACTAATAGCAATCAGAAGGAGAAATATGAGGCGGATCTTAAAAAGGAAATCAAAAAACTTCAGAGGTTACGCGATCAGATTAAAAGTTGGATCGCATCTGGTGAAATTAAGGATAAAAGTACACTTCTTGACTACAGGAAGTTAATTGAGACTGTGAGTATACAGCATGAATAAAATATACATTTATAATAAAATATTGCGTTGCAAGATAATTTTGCAAATATTATACTATGATGTTTTCAGCAAATGGAAAGGTTTAAGGTTGTTGAAAGAGAAACAAAAACCAAGGCCTATTCGAAGGAAGGCTTAGGTGCAGCACAGAAACTCGATCCAGCTCAAAAGGAAAGGGAAGAAGTTAGCAATTGGCTTGCAAATTCGATAGATGCTTTAAATCTTCAGGTAGAGGATTGATTATTTTTAAAACATTTACAAATATTATCCTACTTAATCTAATATGCTGATGATACATTCTAATTTAGCTGGATACATTTGAATCAGAGATAGAATCATTACTAGCAGGAAAGAAAAAAAGGTTAGATAAAGATAAACAAGATAGAATGGATGAGCTAAAAGCAAAGCTTGATAAGCATCGTTACCATATCCGTAAATTGGAGACATTGTTGCGCATGTTGGATAATATGTCTGTTGAAGTCGATACAGTGAGTTTTCTCTTGACCTTTGAAAAGAGTAAAGTTTAATAGTTTCTGCTATTGTAATAGATAGTTTTTGCATTTATCCCTGTATATCAATAATTGAAAATTTTTTGCACATTTTACAAATATATTGAAGTTTATATGGAATTTTTAATAGATCAAGAGGATAAAAGACGACGTTGAATATTACATTGAATCATCTCAAGAACCTGACTTCGAGGAAAATGAATACATTTATGATGATATTATTGGTCTTGATGAAGTAGAGTTGTCCGGGGTTGGTATTCCCTCTGCGGCAACAACAGATAGCAACAATAGCAATGAGACTGGAGGTACACCAACCTCGACTAACTCCGGTACTTCACCAATACCTTCACCGCCATTGAGTTCCACCATGCACAACCATTCAAGTGATAGTTCCACGGATATAGATAAAAAAACAAAGGTATGCATTATTATTGGCTTTGCAACGGGAATAATTATTTTATAGATGCGATGATAGCTCTTTTATAATTCCAGCCTGTAAAACCAACAGCGGTCAGGCCATTATTAAATTCTCAAGCGAGCATTCCAACCACGGGAAGCACTGCCTCTATAAAGTCGAATTTGTTATCAAGCAGCACTCCAAGCAAGACCATTCCCATGACATCTAGCCATAGCTCGCCTAGTTCCACTAGTAATCACATTGCAACAACTAATGCTGGAAATTTTGCCACAGTAGCTGCTTCACACAGTAATTCACAAGCCATCCATTCTACCTCTAGTAAAACATCATGTAAGTAGAGTACCTCATTCTTATTATATTTTTACTATCCGTTAATTAGAGCTAGAATTTCTTATATATAATTTTATTTATTTATAATTATTATATATAATTTAAGAATTTTTCCAATATATTCTTTTAATATTAGATAATTTATTAATATTTACAGCTCATAGCAGTGAAAACGGATTATTGTCGTCGTCTTCTACATCCAGTGTTACTTCGAACGTGCAACAATCGATCTCGCAACAACATAACAATCCAGCACCTGTTCAGACAACTCATATACTACATAGTCAGCAAAGTCAAAATCACAATAGTGAAGCAGAAATGACAACGCCCATCCCACCGTCTTCTTCGCCACAATCTTCGGTTAGCACTAGGTCTTCGCCTCTGCCTGCGAATTCATGCTCGCCAGCGCCATCGACTGCCAATGGTCTCATCCCTAAACTTCCTGATGGCATGTCCTCTCTAAAATCTATTGCCCAACAAGTCATTGTCCGAGCAGGTCTGGAAATACCACCGTCTGAGCCGAATAGAAACATCTTTGACAGTGCGAAGGCAAACAATAGTAACAACGCCACCTCGGAAGCACACATTCCACCTTTACTTGGCGTAGCACCACTGGGGCCGGTACCTTTGCAAAAGGAACACCAGTTACAGTTTCAAATGATGGAAGCTGCTTATTATCATATGCCTCATCCCTCAGATTCCGAACGTTTACGGTCGTATTTGCCAAGAAATTTGTGTCCTACGCCACCTTACTATCAACAGGTGTGTAAAAGAGTGATAAAATGGCATGGGGTGGAATTTCAAAATTTGATGTTTGCAATATTTTTGTGCACAGGTACAGCTTCCTCATTCGGATACTGTAGAATTCTTCCAACGTCTTTCTACGGAAACATTGTTTTTTATATTTTATTACATGGAAGGTTCCAAGGGTCAATACTTGGCGGCGAAAGCTCTGAAAAAACAAAGTTGGAGGTTTCATACAAAATACATGATGTGGTTTCAAAGACACGAAGAGCCTAAAGTTATTAATGAAGAATATGAGCAGGTTACTGTCCCATTGATTATATCAGCATATCTTACAAAATTGTTCTAATAAAATGAAATTCAAACAGTTTCATACGATAATAATAAAACGTATAATAATATTTTGAAAGATTTTATTTTATTTATTATTTATATTCTACATGTCTGAAGAAGTATATTGAAAGTAATTGTTTATATTACAGGGAACCTACATCTATTTTGATTATGAAAAGTGGGGACAAAGAAAGAAAGAAGGCTTTACTTTTGAGTACAAGTACTTAGAGGACAGAGACCTGAATTAACAGATCTATTATTTGTGGAGTCTCTGAAATGCACTATTTCTGTACCGATATTATCCAAAACTGAAAAGACAGATTTTATTTTTTACGATTCTATATTTTCACAAAATATAATTTTATTTATTGGTAAAGAGTATCTCAGAAAAGTTAAACAAAAAACAAAGATACGAACTTGTGCATAGCAGGCAATGAAGGCACTTCATTATATTTCGACGTTGCGATGGTAAAATCTCCCCTATTCCTTTTCGAGAATGTAAACAAAAGTGAAATAATGGAGTACGTTTATTGGGGACAGTAAATTGTAATTATAAATGATAATGGTATGAATGGCACCAGAGACACACTTTCAACAATTTAGTGTGCAGGTGTGTGATACAAGAGGAAGAAGTTATACTCGCTGGCGACTGACTCCGTAATACCAGTACAAACATGCGTGCGGCCCATCTGCCGTTTAGCGGTAAGATGGAGGGCGCTCATGCTATGGTATGTCTTAATGTTAGATTATAAGTAGCCTTTTTGTATAAAGTATATTGAGGTATAAAACCCTTAAATTGAATTACTGTACAGAATGTGTAGAAATAGTGAATAATAATATTATGGAATATATTTTATTTCTCATTTAAATGAAACCTAAGTTGTTTCAATTTCTGGCACATCTTGACCTGTATTTGGAACATTCCATCCATTAGATTCTGCTCGATTAGTTTACTTATATTCGTTTTAACGATTAAAGAGACCCGAGCTCATCGTAAGGTCTAAAACTGATTAAATATTAAAATAGTAGCATACTAGAGTAGACTACTTTCGCCACACGCCTTGTAATTTCAGATTCAATACATTTTCTTTTGAATATTTTGCGACTCAACAGTGTGTTCGTCGAATGACGACTCGTGATAATCGCTAATACATATGTATTTATATATTTTAAAAGGAGACAGAGTCACATTGTACGAATTTATTTATTATAACTGTCGGTACTTTGCCACCGAGGGAATATAGGATTGGAAGAAATATTTAATATACAAGAAAATTTAATACAACTATACCTTCTCTTTTTCTTCTTTTTTTTGATATGTATTTTCTCATATCGAGCAGTGTTAACAGTATCGGCATTTGGAATAAATAACTTCAGACAAAGTCTTTGCTTCAGAGACTGAAGTGATCGCTTGCACGCGCGCTGTTCGTTATTATAAACGCCCTCGACAACGAGATTAAACTTACATCATTTAGCGATAATAAGATGGAGATTCTCGTACGTTCGATTAGTATAGACATTTAATCTAAATATTGATTAAAGCGTAAATATACTTTAAGCAGAAATTCCTGTTACAAAAATGCAGCGATGGATATTTGCATGATGAACCCACCTAATGCATTTTCAATTTACTTCAAATAGACAACCAGATGCATGTGTATACATATATATATATATATATATATATATATATATATATATATATATATATATATATATATATAGCTTCTAAAAAGATGATATTGCAGTGAAAGATTGTTTGCACATGTATAGTTCAATATGAATTTATTATTCTTAGCATGTTCAGCAAAGTTTTGTGATGTGTCATACACTTTCTTATACCGATAACTTTGTTCAATATATATATATATATATGTATATGTATATATATGTATATGTATATATATATGTATATATATATGTATATATATATATGTATATTGACAGCATTGCGCTTGTTAATAATGCATTAATAATCAGGATAGATAATTAAGAATTACAATTTATATAGCACCATTTTAATTGTATTTTAAAGATGTATTTATCTATACTTGAAAATTTTCACTTCAAGCAGCATCACAATATTTTCTAGTGCACATTATGTCAAAACAAAATTGTTATACAAGTAAAGACTAAAGGATTTATTGCCACTTTATACAATTAATAACAATTTATTAGATTTTAGAAGTCACTGTAATTATAAATACTTGATGGAACAATAATTGTTCCCTTAATACTTTATCTTAAAACAAGGGTAGAGTTGTAATGATCATTTTTAAAGAAACTTGGGAAAGAATTTATCAATCAATTTTGCAATAGTTTGCTGTGTTCATTATACATAATGTTCATAATATCTTTTAAATAGTTTTCTATTTATCTATATACGATTTTCTTTATAGCTTGCATTTTTTTATAAACAGGATTCTGCTTTATCAATCTTACTTTATATCTTATTCAAAGCGTGCAAGTAGACATATTGACCATATAATAATGTTTTGCCTCGGTGCTTTATTAATTTCATCTAACAGATTTATTGCAGATGATAAATGGCAATGGTAAAAGTTGTGATTTTTATTACATATTTTATTGTGATTATTCGAGTGAAAGATAAATATTACTCGCTCTGTGAAAAGACTTAAAATCATTATAATACAATGCTAATTTTCTCAGTATTATAAAGATTGTCCTTATTTCTTAGCCTTTTACTTATGCATACATTTATTCTGCATAATCTTTATCGCAGTTCATCCCAAATATTCTTATACATTGAAATTCGCGTGATGGTAAGTGATAAACACATCAGGAAACTCATTTCCACCATACTGTTAAACTAGAAATTTTGAAACTGAATAAAAAAAGATTTTGTAAATTAAATTACTTGAAAATTATATATAAAGGCTATAAGTCTGGGTCAAATATTCATATGAGGGAAAATGGTGGAGTGGTTTATAAATAAAAAATAACGATGATAATAAAAGTTTTATGTCGCGTTTGCATTATTTATTAAGACACGAGTGTTACTTAAACATAATTTGCTTGTTACTTCAACATAATTGACCTCAATATCTCATTCCTTTAAAATCATTTACCTTTTCCCTTTCCCTTTCCTTTTCCCTTGCCTTTTATTCTCTTCCTAACTCCGAACGATTGCTCCGTATCATCCTCATTGTCTATATTTGCACGTTTTTTTCGTTTACCGGACTTTTTATTATCCTCTAAATCTTTTAATTCCTATAAAAGTTAATTAAATCTATAATATTTCTCCCCTTTTATTCCATTAGATTATTTTTATTTTTGAAGATTCTCTTCAACTTACCATTTTTACGATACGTTGAGCTTCTGCTACCCTTTCTTGTAATAGCATTACTTCTTGCTCTTCCGTTTCATAAAGAGGTAATTGTTTTGAAATTAATTGTTCTATTCTTTGATAAAGTTCAACATCATATTGTGTTACAAATGTAACTGAGCGCCCTGAACGACCTGCACGTGCAGTTCGACCAACTCTGTGTATATAATCTTTACTATGCGTAGGTATATCAAAATTTATTACTATATCAACATGGGGAATATCGAGACCTCTGGAAAATATTATAAAAATTTGTATAATTTGCGGCCTCTTTCTAAACAGTACATTATTGACTTACTGAAAATTTATTTACCTACCTACTAGCAACATCTGTAGAGATAAGTATAGATCTATTCTTAGCTTTAAATTTTGTAAGAGCTGCAATCCTTTTATTTTGTGACATTTGTCCATGTAAAGGTACAGCCGTAAATCCTAAATTACGTAATAGTAATGCTGTTCTTACTGTATTATTGCAAGTTGCACAGAATATCATGAAACTATTACCAGCTAATTCATTTAAGATATGTACCAGATATACGTCCTGTAATGAAATTGGATTGTGTACAGTTTATTATTCTTATACTGAAATTTTTCTTATAAGCCTTAAAATAATCCATGTACTTTTGTAATATATATGCCTAATTCAGTACTATGTATTTACCTTGAATTTGACTGGTATAAATATATAATATTGTTGTAATTTATCAACTGTTTGATACTTAGTAGATACTTCAACTTTAACTGGATTGTTCAAAGAAGCTCGTTGCAGCTTCTGTACTTTTTTTGTCATTGTGGCAGAAAATAATAGTGTTCGCCTTTCACGCGGAATAACTCTCAAAATTTTATCGACTTCAACTTCAAAGTCCATATTTAAAATACGATCTGCTTCATCCATTACCTTGCAAATTAAAAATGTAGTATTACAATAGATTACTTTTTTGGTACATAATACAAGATCATAATCATTTACCAGAAATTTTAAAGAACGTAAATTAAAGCCTTTAGTATTTTCTAAGTGATCAACTAATCTTCCAGGTGTAGCAATAAGTATATGTGGCTTTTTTGCCAATATTAGAGCCTGTGACATCATGTCCATACCACCAACTATTACTGCACATTTTACACCTATACTTGAACCTAAGATAAAATATAATTTATATAATTGTCCTAAAATATTTTGTAAGATAAAAATATAAAATTTATACCTATTGCTTCAAATTGTTCTGAGATTTGAAATGCTAATTCTCTGGTAGGTGTTAATATTAAAGCAAAATATCTTTGAGGGTTTTCTAATAAAGCTTGTAATATAGGAAGTGCAAAAGCTGCTGTTTTACCAGATCCAGTTTCTGCCAGACCTATTACATCTTTACCTATAAATTATATAAATAAATAAAGCATATATATATATATATATATATATATATTTGTGATAAGACAATTTTTCTTCACTAAATTTACCCTGAAGTGTTAAAGGAATTGCTTCTTTTTGGATTTTAGTTGGTTTCTCCCATTTCAAATCTTCACAAGCTTTACATAGGGTTTCTACTATACCCTATGAAAAAGAAATATTTAGTTAAGAATTTTTATTCGCTACTAAAAAGGATTAATTATTGTTTGATGCTATAATAAAACTTAAATAAAAGAAAAGAACTGTAAGCAACAATGTGTCAATTTTTCAAGGTTATAAATTTCGATCACATGTGAGGAGTAATGTTTTTACCAAATCTGTCCAAGTGACTACAGCATTGTCTTCTTCATCGTTTTTCACATCGGTACTTTCGCTCATGTTTATATTCATTTATCCTAAATCACAAAAAATATCCTCACTTAATATCAACACACGAATATCGAATGCACATCGTTACCTGAATGGTGTACGATCTAAATCAGATCTACCAACCTTTTAAAAATGAAACAAAAATTTAATACATTTTTATACTAATAGTAATATAATAATAGTAATGTGATACTGTATAATATAAAACATCATTTAATATAAATACCGTATTATATCAATCAATATGTATGTTACAGAGCATTTAATATAATTATTATTATTATATTTAAATGATACATCTAAACGCGCGCGTTAACATCATTTTAATGTACTTAGGAACAGTCGTATAGTTACGCGTATTATCAATTACTACTTTTGTTTTATCTATGCAATATTTTTGTTTATATTTTATTAGCGATACTAGCGAATCTATCGACAATAACGGTATAAGAGAAGCCTTTATTGTTTTTCTATCAATTTGGTTTTCCTGGATCGAATCATCGCAAGCAAACAGAAAATGATAATAGCATTGAGGTGATGAGTTGTCAAGTTAAAAGAAATATCTTCAATTTTGGATTATTAGTACGAATTATTGTATAATAAGACTACATTAGATTCCAATTGTAAGATTTATCATTTATTAGAAGTCTTATTAGAATTTAATATGTAACGAAATATCCATAGATAGATATTTGTCACGATATAATTTAGGTTATAATGCTACGTATAAAGAAAAAATATTTGATCATCGCTATAAATACGTAATAAAATAAAATTATAAATATTACTGCCTTACATTTTTACCGCTATTATGGCTCGGTCCTCAATTTCGGCACAATGTGATTCTGTCGCATCGTACATGGATGGAGTTCATGTTAAAATTGTGGAAGCATACAAGCCACCACGAAAAGTTGGTTTGCCCGCAGTTTATAATAATAAATTACCAGATATATCGAAATTAGTGTATAATTTCAGCTTAGAAAAATCCGTCCTTGAAAAGGTACAGTTCTTATCTTACTTAGAAATATATAATATCCTTTTTAAATTTTATGTGCATTATCTATTTTGAAAATTAATGGAATTATTCATATTTTATAAGATGGCAGAATGGCGTAAAGCCAGAGAGGCAAATGTTAAGGCACGTATAGCTCGGTTAGAAGAAAAAAAGAAAAGAGAAAAGGAAGAATCCCCGCCGCCACCTCCACCTCTTCCAACAGAAACAGTAAAACAACCACCAGTAAAAGTTATTCCACCACCAGAAACTACTATACTTACTCCTCAACCCTTGTCTCCGCCAGCCAATGATTTGCAGAATCATGTACAAGCTAATGGACTTGACTTTGCAGATTTTGATAATGATACAAGCAGTCCTTTTGATAATATGGAATTAAAAACTATTAACGATATGGAAGAACTTGCACAGGTTGGTAAAGCTAGTTTAAATTATGAGTAAAGTTTTTATTTGGATAATAAATGTAATTACTCTAATTACATATAAAAAATATGTTTCTTGTAATTAGCATCTTACATTTACAGTGCTTTATGCCTGTAGGTATTGCAACCTACATCACAATGGATACCATCTGCCAAGTTGGAAAATATTATAAACGAATTAACTATCGAAGAACAATCTGCTGTTTGTGAGGAAGAAAAAGAAGAAAATATTAATACACAAAGTGAAGAAAATGCTGACAAAAACATTAATGTTAAGCATCGCAGTGTGTCAACAATTGTACAAGAACTTCAAAGGGAATTGGAACGACCTTCAATGGAGGTAAAAAAAAGTACATTGCAATATTTAAAAAATATATATAAATTTATATTTTATCTATGTTACGTGTAACAGAATTGGAAACCTTGGCCTGATTTGGAAAGTCCAGATATTGATTCGTACAGCAAACATAAACACGAACGTTCATTAGTGTCGAATAGTGTAAATCATACAAATCCATTCTCGAATTTAAAAGGAGAAGATCAGAAATTAGCTCAACATTTAAGTGATATGGGATTTTCGTTATCACGAGCAGCACGTGCTATATGTGATCTCGGTGGTGAAGACAATAAAAAGGTTGTAGAATATCTTTTAGCTATTCAGTCTTTAGAGGAGATTGGTATGTCTGGAGAAGATGCAGAGAAAGCACTTGCATTAACAGATTATGATCCAAATAAAGCAAGAATATATTATAAAAATTTATGCACATTAAAGGACTTAGGATTTCCAGAAGATCAAGCATCTATGGCATTATTAAAATGCGATATTGATAGAGATAGAGCATTAGACTTTCTTATTTCTTAAATTGTATTAGTTAGATATAGCTTAGTGAAATAATTCTGATGTTGTGGAACTTCAACTCTTGATATCGTAGATAAGCTTGTCTTGTTAAATTTAAGAAAGTTCTGTTTATTTTTCATTTATGTATAAACATTTCTTTTTGAAGTTCAATGATATGTATTATATTGCAATTAAGAAAATATGAGCATTGAGACTGACAAATATATCTAGTATCGAATTAAATTAAATTAAATTAAAAACAAAAACAAAAAAAGAAACAAGATTAAGAACATAATCTCTTTTTATTTTGGTAACAATGTATATACAAGAATGAATAATTGACTAGTTATATAAAAGAAATATCATCAATTTATGCAATACCAATGAAAATTTAGCACCATATTTGAATTAGCCATAAATTTAAAAGCACAGCTGAAAAGTTAATGTAAATGTAACTCTGACGATGAGATATATATATATATATATATATATATATATACACACACATACACATATACATATATTTAAACTTTCGAAGATTATATTACCTTCTAGAACAACATAAAGCAATAGTTGGAATCGAATATATATGATGAATAATACCAACAATAATCCAAGCTTCTGTGAAAATTGGTTGTTGACAATGAGAATTTACACAAATAGTGGCAGGTCCATTTATCAATAAATTATATGAAGCACAGTTTATAGAGGACATTAAAAAATCAAAATTTCTTTTAGTATGTTGTTTGTAAACAATTTTAACGTTTATAGGAGATGCAGAAATATTAAGTATATGCTTATACCTAAAACAAAATGTTATAGATTCATCTGTAGTTTCATTTATAATTAATTGTATATAAAGTTGCTGCAAGCATCAGCAAAAATTAAGTATTGCATACTTTAATCTGTAAACTTTTCTAAGGGCAAGTTCCCACAAAGAGACAGTTTTGTTTTCATTAACATTGTGAACCCTTAAAATTTGCCTTGGTAATTCAATCACTATACTTTTGTTACATGATGCATCTAGTTTTATATTTAATTTAATATTTGCATTCAATGATTGATTATCTTCGCATTTCAATTTGAAACATCTGTAATAAACATGGAACAAGTTTTACATTTTAAATAAGCAGAAGGAAAATTTATTAACATGTCAATAATTTTTTATAATTGATAGAAATGAAATAAGTTGAGTACATATACTTGCTTATAGCCTAGGATATTCACTGAATCACCAGTGACTGACGTGTGAATTTGATATGCCAATTGGATGAGGACAGGATAAGATAAATAATTTAAATATTCATTTGCATCAAATCTTATGCAAGGAGATGATAAGAAACCATTTAATGGTAAATACTTTAATCTGTATCAAAAATGATTTATATTACAAAGGATAATATGATTGATATATTACAAATTCTAATGGATGTAATTTCCTATGTCTATGTGCATGTGCATGATACAATAGAATGTAGTAACCTGTTTGAACACACTGAAATCACTGATACTTTAGGAGCCAATGTCAATCTATTAGGCAGTTCCTTTAAATAATTGTTATCTGCATTTAACTCTTTAAGCTTTGGTAATGAACCAAGCCACTCTGGTAATGCTACAAATTCATTTCCCGAAAGAGATAATACTTCCAAATTATGAAGTTGGCTCATTTCTGTTTTGTAAATTGAGGGGCAGTGCTCTTTGTATTATATAAGAAAATAAATTATGAGCTAGCAGTTACTAAATTTCCTAAACGTATACTTACCCATTGGTAATTTTTTTATGTAATTATCATTAAATAACAATGATTCTATATTTATTAGATTACCAATAGAGCCTGGTATTTCTTTTAATTTGTTTGCACTCAAATCTAATACAGTCAATTGGGACATATTGCCAAGTTCTATAGGAAGTTCTTTAATAAGATTACCATAGATATATAAATTAGTAACATTAAATAATTCTATAATCCATGGGGGTAAAGTGGTAAGTTTATTCCATTTTAAATATATCTCCTGTATGTGGCTGCCATATTTTCGTATGATTTCTGGTAACTCTGTGAGTCCTCGACAGTTCCAGTGCAATATTACTTTCTCTTTAACCTCGTTCACCATTTCTGCAGGATCTAAGTCCATCTTTAAACGAAGATTAATCATAATATTTTTCAAACAGTTAAGTGTCCGAACAAATGTCTCCAAATAATCACCTTATCATTGTAATCGCAAACAAAATCTTTTTACTAGATATAAAATTACAAATATTATATCGTCAATAAATATGTCGCACGACAAATTTTATTTTTCTATATACTTGATCATTTGGATAGATTCTAATAAAGGTTTTGTCAGTTATGTTTTTCTTCATCTACCAGCTATCATGGACATAAATGTTTTCATCTTGTATAGAGATTTATATGTTCAAGATTAATAATAATAATGAATCAATTTAATTCATGGAATTT
This sequence comes from Vespa velutina, assembly GCF_912470025.1. Classification (NCBI taxonomy): domain Eukaryota; kingdom Metazoa; phylum Arthropoda; class Insecta; order Hymenoptera; family Vespidae; genus Vespa; species Vespa velutina. Next base: position 470,397 of record NC_062200.1, on the reverse strand, counting down.
TTACTTACATACGTTTTATCAAAGATATCCTTGTAATTTGGATGCATCTACAGAAGTTCATCACGTGAAATATATCCGTTTTCTGTTCTAAGTGATTAAAAAACTTGCATATACATATTTACGTCTAATTTATAGATTTTAGAAATAATTTTAATGTAAATTTAATTAATATCATAGGCAATATTTTGTACTCAATAGGAGTTAATAATAGATCGAATTTGCGATCATAGGTATCGCAATATATATGTTTAGATAGATGTGTTTCATTTGTAACGACTCGAATTACAGCTGATCGTGAAGCATATATCGCCATCTGCAGATGCTTTTCTGATATGGTGTATATATATTTATATATATATATATACACAATAGAAGCAGCTTTTCCATTTATACAGATGACGTCCCAAGTAATTTCTTAAAAAAAGCTAACAATTTTATTTTTGTTACATTATTTACAATAAAAAATTATTACATTCTTTTGTAATATTATTTATAATAAGACTTAAAGAATTTTATGAATATTTTTACATGAAATATTCTATTGCTTATATATTTTATTCTACTGCTTATTATATCGTATTGTTGCAGACTTTATTAATTAGTGAGATAGAAGGTGAAGAAGAGCTTAACAGATGTAGCATTAAAAAATACAGAATGCACATAATAATATTCCCTACAAGTTATATTTACGAAAAGATAAATATTTTCTCTAGAAATTACTCTTCCTTTTCGTGTTTTCAATCGTTTCACAACATTTTGCGATGGCGCCCACGTCTTTAATGATCGTCTAAATTTACAAGCCCTATGCCGGTGTTAATTTTCAAGGAAAAAAACGGTTACAGAATATTTTAAATACAATATAATATTCTAATTTGTTAAAGTATTTTATTTGAAAAATGGACTTGTTTAGAAGTGCATGGAGAAAGTCAATTTTTATATATAAAAATAGTTTACAAACTTCTTTGAGAAATAGGTAAGTGTTACATAGTATCATAACCTTAAAAGTGAATTTTAATTTGATTTGAAAAGAACACGTGCCGATTACAAGTTATTAATAATAAATATATATCAGTTAACAAAAATTATTTATATTTTGTAGCAAGTATATATTATAAAAATGCAGGATATATGAAATCCTCGAATTGTTTGTTGAATATTAGTAAATATATGTTTACACAAAAATTGTCTATCAAATCTAAATAATTATATTTGTAAATATATATGATTTTGATATTGCAGTAGTAGCACACCATCAAATATAGCTGAAGTAGCAGTTTTTTCACGCGATGGAGATTCTGGATTAACTGTTACGGATGCTGGCGATACAAAGCCAAAAGATGATATGATTTTCAATGCTCTTGGAGCAACAGACGAGCTATCATCTTATATTGGCTTGGCAAGAGAATTTGCATGTGATAGTAAAGTTGAACATCCTTATGTTGATAAACTTAAACGGGTACAAATGATATTATTTGATTTGAATCATGCTATATCAAAGTCAATACCAGGGAAAACAAAAACATTTGAAAGCCAACACACTAAAGATCTTGAAGAATGGATTTTAGAATATGCTAATCAGTTGCCCCCACCGGAAGATTATATTATTCCTGTAATATATATTATTATCTAAATACTCCTTAAATTTAAACCTAATATAAAATGTATTTATAAATTAATTATCCTACCTTTATTGTATTAGGGTGGTGGAAAGGCTTGTGCATCTCTTCATGTAGCACGAAATGTATGTAGACGAGCAGAGAGGAGTATTACGTCTTTGGTGCGCAATGGTGCTTTAGATAAGGAAGCACAAACATATTTAAATAGATTGTCAGATTTTCTTTTAACTGTATCACGTATTGCTGCAAAATGTGATCAACGTACAGAAAACATTTATATTCCTCGAGCAGAAGTACAAGAAGAGAAATAAGTGACTGATCTATATAAATATGAGTAGACTACATCGACATCTTATATTACGGATATACAGATATTATTGAAACTATCTGCACAAATGTAAGTGATAGTATCAATATTAAGCATTATATATTTATGATTAATTCTTTAAGCATCTTATAAATATGAAAGATGTATGTTCTTTAGGATTATTAATTAATATTATAGATGCATTTTTTGTAGTATGTAGAAAAATATACTTATTTACATCAATCAGGACTTACTAAAAATATTCCATAGAAGTGTATTATTTGTTGTGAAATTATTAAAGCATTTTTGTAGGAATTACGAATCTAAACAAGGTAGATAAAAAATTATACAAGGATGATTTTGCGTCATTTCGGATAATCTTATAGTTAGATGCAACCCCTGAGAGAGTAGGATTTTTGACAAAAAAATTATGCAAATTCTACCACATGAATGAGTTAAATAATGAAGTAGCAATTTTGTATGTGTGTTAATGTGCGTGAGTATATATATATATATATATATATATATATATATATATATATATATATATATATATAGAGAGAGAGAGAGAGAGAGAGAGAGAAAGAGTATTGAATTTCATTATTAAATAATTTATCTTGTATATCAATTATGTACACATACGAAATAATGTTTACCAAAACAAAATAAAAAATCTTAATAACTTCTTATGTAAATATATAAAACATCTATGTTTCAAATAGATATTCAGGTTATTAATAAAAGTTATTTGTATATTTAATTGTAAATAAGTTTTTTAGCTGAGTTATCAAATAAATACATAAAAAGTTCTATGAATGTTTACATTATAATAGTTATAATGTAAAAGCAGAATTAAATAATACATTTATATTTTAAATCTTATAGCACCAAAACTTGTACAATACAAGATGTAACATTTCTATGCACTACTTTTTTAACAAGTTAGAGCAAGATTCATTTTATATAATTAAAAGTATCTTTACTTTTTGTTTTTTATAATTTATTCTAAAACTTCATCTCCTTCTGCAATTTCTTTTAAATTAAGCAATTCTAGTAATCCAGTACGCTTTGTTTCAGATCTTACTAGTTCATCTATTTCTCTAAACTGACCAGGATCTATCAGACAGATTAAATCTAATGTTCCATTGTCCCAGTTTTCGCTTTCCATTTTTGTTGCTAATTTAATAATTTTTTCTCTTAACTTTCTTGCTTCTTTGCCAGATATTGTAACTTTTAGTCTCATCTGTGCTCGTTCTAATGGCATAACAGCCTTAAGTTGTGGAATAACGTCTAGAGCTTGCTGTTTCGCATTTCTATTGGGTTTAACTGAAAAATGTACATCTTTCATAGCCTTTTCTATCATCGATACTGGATATGGTCTCTTTGACTCTGGATTTACACATTTATCAGCAATCGTAGTAGCAATATCTTTGAACATGGAATCTAATGCTAGATGTCTTTCTTTATCAGAAACTTGGAGTTCACCTTTCTCAAGAATTGTTTTGCAAATTTCTGTCTGATCGTCTGTACCAAATGATTTTACAAGGTCTTCCTTTTTGGCTACTTGACCTTTAGATACGTTTGTAAAAACCGTGTGAGTTTGAAGCACTTCGTCTATATCTTTTTCTCTGTAATAATGTTTTGTTATTATGAAATTTATAGGTTAAGTTCGAACGCATTGATCGACATAAAAGCGATAACAATTATTATTAAAATATATATATATATATATATATATTAATGTTATAAAGACAAAGTTCTTACAGTTTATTTCTCCATGAAATTACTTTATTTTTGTAACATGCTATTTCGAATCTTTTGCCAGTTTTTTTCATTCGCACAATTGCAACATTCGTCAATCTTATTTGGTTCGTCGGCGTGAATATCTTAGACATTTTTTAACGTTGCAATACAAACTTTTAATATTTAATAAAAGCAATATCGCGTTACGAAATTATATACTAATATTAAAATTATAATAATATACACGAAGAAATAATAATTTATCTCGTATATGTTTCCACACTGATATATACACGAAAAATGCGTTGAAATGCGTCTCATACCGGTGTAATTGGAAATGTCGACTTTCGATGTATCGATTTGTAAAGAGATTCAAATATAGTATTGCAGTTAGTTTGATACGCATCCCATAGGGGACGACATGTGTGTTAAAGCGCGCGTAAATTAGATGGGTATCTCCAGACTGTGATAATGTTATACGCTTTTAATACAAAAAAGAAAACTTTTGTTTCTTGTTTGCATAGAATGTTTGTATATCGAGATTACGTATGTATATTATTTGGACGTAGAAGATGGTGAACAATGACAAGTGCGATGATTACGACTAACGATTAATGAGTAAGTAAATCGAAACGGCCGTGATATCATACGCACTGAAGTTCACCAATAAAGCCAGAAGATATCGCGAGGAATGAAGTATGCGCGCGCGCGCGCGCGTATGAACGAACGATAAACGCATGCGCATGAAGCGCCTTGCGTGAGACTGTATCGAACATGGCTGCCACGAGCGCGATGCCGTTAAAGGTGCGCGAAAAATGATACGTTTTCCGTCGTCCTGACGGCGGGATCCTTTTTAAACGAGTGCACGGTGATAGTGATCGTTGTCCTCGAGGTTAGGAGCGAACGGAGAAGGATTATCATGGCATTGGTCACAGTGCAGCGTTCACCGAGCGTGTCGAGTTCTCCCCAGAGTTCGGTGAGTTTTGTGTTTCTTCCAAGTACGTCAAATGAATATATCGATGCAACATGATAGCGTCCCTCGCATTTTTTACATGCTAGATCTAACTTCTATAACGAGAACCTTGTATTCAACGATATCTCTTGAAAATAAGATACGTATCTTAGAAAATACTCCTTGTTATGAAGAAAAAGAGATGGAGAAAGAGAGGGAGAGATAGAGAGAGAGAGAGAGAGAGAGAGAGAGAGAGAGAAAGAAAGAGGGAGATGGAGAGGAGAGAGAGAGAGAGAGAGAGACAGAGGGAGAAAGAGAGAGAGAGAGAGAGAGAGAGAGAGAGAGAGCTAGGAGAGAAGTGAACGAGAAAGAGGGAGACACAAGGTATGAAAATGATAGATCCCTTTCCATATTTGACGGTTTTAAAATACGAGCGTGATTATACTCTCGAACGCTTTCGGAGCTATCGTTCTGTAGCGTATGTAGATACGTATGAAAGGAGAGAGTGAAAGAAACGGAGAGTGTATCGTGAGAGGGGTGGGAGAGGGTCTGGGAGAAAGCGAGATGGAGATTTTCTGTTGGCGGTAAACAAAGGGATCGTCACCGTCACGATGCTCATCTTTTTCATTCGCGATTGCATTGTCGTCAGAGAGCCAGACATTTTTTATTAACTTTGTCTTTTACTCGATCTAAATTCAGTCATTTCGACCACGCAGATGTTATTTTTCTCTTATTCCTTCTAATTACATGTATTTATTTCGCAGTTCTCTTCGTCGTTGCACTTTTACCACGAATAGAAATCATTCATATTAATAAAGGCGAAAACGTATGGGCGAATCCGCAATTTTGTTCGTTTCGAAAGATTTCTCGTCTCTCGGAAGATAAACGTGTGCATCCATTCGAGTAGAAATATTTATCGATTTGGAAATCTATCGATGATGAGAAAGTACTTACATACTTGTATGTCGAATATTTTTTATTTTATTGAAAATTAATTTAATTTCGAATGACACGCGCGAGCTCTAGTAGGATCCATATCGACTTTTACCGACGAGTACTATTGGTGGAAATGTTTGAAATAAGCTCCATTGTGATAGGTCAAGGGCGCTGCAACCATCTCTCTCTTTCTCTCTCCCTCCCTTTTCCTCAATCGGCCTGTAAAAGGGACGCGATAATTCAACTTAGAGATTGATCATTATATTTCTAGAATGTCTTGTGATAAATAACAAATTTATTCGAATAATCGAGTTTATATCGATTTAGAATATCAAAACTTTTTATAAATACATAACGAAGATCGTTATCTCTTGTATTTGCGCATATTGTATGTAGGTATATGTACGTGTACGCACACACCAATTAGGCATTTAACTCTGTCATGCCTTATCGGATCGCTTTGATCCCCGCTAGATATACGGAAATTTCGAGGAAATCTCAAGTTTCTGTCGACGTTGGTCCGTTATCGATTTTTCTCGTACAATAGATTGATAAGCTTCGGATATATCTCGATTATTTAAAGCTGATTAATCGATCGTTTGTGGAGGACGGACGATCGTGCACGACTATTTTCCTTTTATTCGAGTTTCATTTTCTGCGAGAAAGAAGAAAAGGGATAAATTATCGAACGATCGATCGATCCGTCACGGTTTGCGTTTAATTGCGAACTGTTGCCGCTTAAATGCGATACAAGTTGAACGATCAAGATCGATCATGCGCACGATCGCTTGACCGTAACGCGCGCGCGAGCTTCCGCGTCTTTTAAATATCGATATCTTCTACACGCTCGGTTTGAGGCGAGTGCGAGCGATCGTAAAAACGCTTGTTTCACGATACCGAGAAAATAAACAGAGCCGATAAGAGAAGATTAAAAGATCACTTCCATCGTGATGTACGCGATTGCTCTATCCTTGATAGTTTAATTCCTATCAGACAAGCGCTATGTAACGATCTCGTTACTATGAGATTAAAATGAACAATGTGTCAGTGCAAAATGAATCATTCGGCAGAGTTAGTACGAAGTTAGACAGCTGCGTATTTCTGCGGAATTTTCAATGAATCGAAGAAAATTGACGATATTACTTTGTATAATAGTATGGACGTTATCTCAAAGTAGTTGTAGAAGGAGGAACGTCGCGACGCCGAGTATGCATTCTACTCATGCACATAGCGCGCGCGTTTGAGAGGGTGCACTATGGAGGCGCTGCTGTGGAGGTAGCAGCCCTTCTACGGACTCCGCTTCGTATCGTCCGATTCAGTCGGTTCGCCGCCACTCGGCACGACGGTGAATTGCGCGCGGAACATCGGAGGAGCCACTTCTCTCTCTCTCTCTCTCTCTCTCTCTCTCTCTCTCTCTCTCTCTCTCTCTCTCTCTCGCTCTCTCCCTCCCCCTCACTCATTTTTCTATACTTTTTCTTTATTTTCATCTTTCTCTTGATTGTCTTGGAAAAACAATTTCTTCTTCTGGCCGTATCGATTTTTCACTAGTATGTGAAAAAAGAATCTCGTTCAGTGGAAAACCAGTGAAAATAAATAAGAGGAAGAATGATACTTTTGAAGCAAAAGAATGCGATCCATTATGGTTTACCGCCAACGCCGGCACCCAAGCCACCGTCACCTTGGTCCAGCATACTCTGGGGCGACGAACGTCGACCTCGAGGAGGAAAAACGGCACGAGGCGCGCGCGTCATGCAACTACGCGACAAGGTCATCGCAAAAGTAAGCTCTGAGAAGGATAAGTCGTGGAAATGCTTTTTTTTTTTTTTAAAGAGCCAAAAAACAAAGAATACTCGTCGATTCCTGGGTAAATTTCGAAACGTGAAAAAAGTTGGCAGGAACAATAGATCGCGAAAGTATATAGGTAGGAACATAGTAAGCGCTAGGAGATTTTCTCTAAGCGAAAGAAAGCGAACGCGAAATGCCATGGTATTTCGAGTATTGTCTGCACGCTGTTCTCACGTTACATCTTTACTTTAAGGGGAGAGGCGTATCTAACTATCTTTGCTAATAAATTTTCTTCCTGCTCTTCCTTATTCCACCTCTACTCTTCTTCTTCGGTCGCGCACTGATTTAAGCTCATTTGTTGCCACTGTCTCTTTGTGAACGTAATTGCGCTTCGCTTCTCGTAATTAGACCGATCTACTTGGAAAAGTTCACGTAACTTCATTGTATCGTTAATGGGCAAAATAGAAAGGAAGAAAATTCTTCCTTTCGTTGAACCGAACTCGCACTATCGTCCATCATCACCGCAAAGAAGTTAACGCGATGAAAGTATGTACACGCATACTCGCTTTAGAGAAAGAACGAAGGAAGACAGAGTTGTCTCTACACACGAGTTCATTTATCGGGATAGAACATTATTATATAAAGACTTATCTTTTCTTTCGATCGTTTCGTATATTACGTGTAGAAAAGTGATCAAGAATTCGAATAAGAGATAATTATCCAGATAGAGTATTACGCGATTATGTTGGAGCGATTATTCGTCGAGTAATCGATTTTAAACAATCGAGATCCATGCATTCCATCGATCGTCCTTTCGTTATGTACCAAATTAAAAAAAAAGAAAAAAAAATTCTATGTTACGTCAGCTACGTTACAATCGAGAAGATAAAACGTCTCCGTGGACTCCTTAAGGGGCGAAGTTCTTTTCGCGAAGAGATCTTATCGATCTCTCGAAGGAGGAAAAATCCTATCGACGAGTTTCTCGTAGATGCCGTGAGAAAGCGAAACCAATCCGGTGGATACTACTTAGCGAGAGGACGGGTGTGTTATATACAACTACATACACACTGGGACGATACTTTAACATGTGCGAGAAAGAGAGAAAGAGAAATTCGATGGTGGATTATTCACGTGGGACGAGTTGAACTTTTCTGCGATCGCATCCGCGTTTCGCCGACAACGAACGTAATAACGTATATTCGTACGGTGTGTGTGCGTGTGTGTGTCGATGTGTGTATATATATATATATATATATATATATATGTATATTAAGAAGATAGATCTGAAACGTGCCCTCCTTTCCAATAAATACAACCATTTGTTCTTCGTTAATTTACATTCGCAACGTATACTTTGAACAGAGAGAGAGAGAGAGAGAGAGAGAGAGAGAGAGAGAGAAAAGGTTTTTAGTTTTCTCATTGCATTCTCTAGTCAGGTATCTTGAAAAGGAAAAAGATAAGTCCCCATAGATCGACGAGTAAATTCGTGGGGTTTACGACGAAGCTTTACATTCGGTTCGTGTATTCGTCACCCTTTTGATATTCTGCCTTTTAACCAATTTTTCTATTTCACCCTCACGCACGTGTTGCTGCTGTGGCGAATCGAACATCAGGGTTATAATTTTGGTGGAACTTTTTAATAACATTTTATTTTATCATTATATATTTGCATATTACATATCGAGATAAAACGTGTTGTGGTTCAACTCGATACGATTGTTCATACCGGATGATGAATCGTCAACAGGTTTACGAGCGACGTCGTAAAAGGTGTATCCTCATGGGCACGATCAAAAGTGAAAATGGGAAGCGAGACTGAAAAGGTTGCTGCACGTTTCGTGATGCAACGCGGATCGTGGCCTAGAAAGGTAGAACTACTTTGTTCGACGATGCAACCGTTTATATTCCGGCCGATATTTTTCCGAACTGTAATTTCATGAATTTATCCTTCGTGCGTAAAATAAATTCTCTGGAGAAAGCTAACGAAGGAAGAGTCCCTCTCTCTCTCTCTCTCTCTCTCTCTCTCTCTCTCTCTCTCTCTCTCTCTCTCTCTCTCTCTCTCCTTTTTACTCTCTGATAATATCGTCTATCTATCTTTCTCGCGTTAACGTTAATCCGCTGCTTTTCCGCGAACGCCGAAGTCAAACCTTTAAATTCGATCGATGATAGGTGTCTAATGTCCGTATTCTCTTTTTTTAATAGCAGTCAGATCATGTAGAAAATAGAGGGGAACAATTTTCAGAATGCATAGAGGGTATTTGCGTTAAAATCATCCTTTTTCATGCTCTCCGGTTTTCACGTATGGCACGATGGTATGCGAGGGTTCTTTGTCGGCGAAATGTTGGATTAGGTAGCTACGAGAGGATTGACAAAGAAGCAGTGTGAAAACGCGCCTTTACACCGATATTTACACCGGATGTGTTGTGTGGATCTTTTGTCGTCGAGGGTATCTTTTCTCGAGGAACGTTAACGTTGATAAACATATCCAGCTTGTGATTTTCCTACTTAATTCCACGCGAAAATTTACGTTAACACGCTCGTTAACACGATGTTCACGTAGGGCAGCTTCTATGAATCTTTGTCTCGTCGACTACCACATATAGATACGGATCGAAAAATCTTCCCTCTTGGCGATATTTTTTTTTGGATATTTTTCTTAACAAAATTGAATTTATTTCCCTTGTAAGAACGCATCTCGTTAATATGTCGCATAAATTTTGTAGCTTTTGATCTTTGTCACTTTTTCAGATTTACCTACCGCACGGTAGCGAATTGCCTCGTCATATCCTCGTTAAAACAAGGCCATCGATGATATATCGTTCATTCGTAACGACTTTCGTTCGTATTTGCCGGTTTCCTAAAAAGGCATCGCCATCTCGTTCGGAATCGTTTATGGATAGTCTCTCGGTCTCAATCGCAAATGCAAAATAAATCGCGCGTAATTTATCGATCGATCACGAAGAAATCCTATCGAGATTTCTTTTTTGTCGCTAAGACGAAACGATTGATTAATTTCAGGTTAGCTTCGGATTGATGGGGTACCGCCGAAACGAGTAAGATATCAAAGTTTGACTAAGTTAATCGCACATGGCTAGCTAAGAGTCGGAAAATCGACGCGACTTTCTCAACTCTGGAGGTCTCTCCCATCTGCCGAGTTTTCTTTTTAGTCGAGAAGTTATGCGAGAGGTCATGAACGGAAAGTCTACTCCATCACGAATATTCCGTTTCATTAGGTTTCATACCTGTCTGTCTGTACTCGTGAAAGGAATTATTTATTTCACTCGTCTTGATTGATGAGTACGAGTTGGAATCGGAAACTCATTAGAGACGTTAACGATAAGCGAATGAATTAAGTTCGAGTTTTAATGAGCGTTTTATTGAAAATTACAGATGGAGCTTAAGTTTTTTTTTTCCTTTTCTTTTTTATCGTATACGTGTTCACAGTTGTTCTTTTCTTCTTTATTTTTTCCCTCCTCCCATGTTCCTGTCCACTGCAGTAGCAGCAGCCTGTTTGCCTATAGTATTTCGAAGGAGAGAAGATTAGATTTCTTCCATCGTAGTTATTAATAGTCGCGAGAAAGGAGATAACGATTGCTCGAGTCGTCGAGCGAACCCAAATACGGGGTGTAACTCCCTCTTTCTCCGTCGTTCTATGTTTTCAACTCTTTGCTTGATCGTCGTAGCCACCACGTGGGTTTTGCTTGCGATGGCCGGCATTCAGTTCGCCTTGAAAGCCGCAATTAAAAAGCTACGGCAGCCTCCTTGCCGGTTATTCTCTCTCTCTCTCTCTCTCTCTCTCTCTCTCTCTCTCTCTTTCTCTCTCGCACTGCGGGGCGAGGCGCGCAATCTTCTTTTCAGCAAATGAAAGGTTCTATTTTAAGCACGAAGCGGCCAAGCCGAGACTGGAAAATTGCACCGTGGTACTAATAGCCGGCGCTATTTTATGCGCTCGCACGATAAATTTCCTCTCTCTCTCTTTCTCTCTCGTAGTTCAGCCTAACGTGTGTATGCGTGCCACGTTGTTGTATCCTCTCCTCCCCATTTTCAAGGATAATTCCGTGCCAAAGGATCTCTCGATCGAAGCTTTACGATCGCGAGTAACGCGAGCCTCAACCATGTTCGAGAATTTCAATCGCATCTTTTTGAACCTTCGACGAATCATTTTTGTCGTTTAACTTCTATTATCGGGCGATCGAATTAACCTCGAGCTTCTTACATCCTCCTCGTCCTCCTCCTCCTTTACTGATCCTCATTTTGCCTTGCACCTTCAGAGGATCTCGATCGAGATGGAAAGGAACAGAAATGATGTATGACTTTGTTCTTTATTTCTTTTTCTTTCACACTTATTTCCAGGGCATTCGCGTATACCGTGACGTCGCCGTTTCGTCGCGAAAGTCTTTTCAACGCGACGGGTAAACAAAAAATCGTCCCTATTCGATATATCGATAGATCAACGTTAAACTCGAATAATAAAAATCTCTATTTTGATCGTGTTGGTCTTGTCTGGGTTGTCACGGTTTCATTCAAATCACGCGGGGCAAAGAGAAAAAATATAAGAGAGGAGGAAAATATTCCGCTCGATCACGATGACTTTGTAGATCATCGCCGTGTAATCCAAGGAAAGTGGAGGTAGCAGGATGATTCTGCGAAAGAAGAAATTCCGCGATTTCGCGAATTTCATGTCGGCTCTCGTTTCTCCACTTGTTTTTCTTATTCTTTCTTTCTTTCTTTCTTTCTTTCTTTTACTTTCGTTCTCGTGCTCTCACAGTAGATACTTTGAGAAATTCCTTGGGAGATCGATGCACGTAAAAGTGACCGTAAATTCTCGGAGAAAGAAAAGGGAAAGCCATGTTCGTACATACGTTGGAGGTTCGTACGTCCGTGACTACGTAAAACGCATCCCCTCGTTTTTGATTTCGGTGCCTGGTTATCGTCTTTTATCATATCGTAAAAGGCTTCCCATGCTGCTACGGCACGACCCTTGCTTTTCTCTCCCCCCCCCCCCCCCCGCCTAAACGTGTACGACTAAACATGGATTTACGACTAATCCGTGAGAGACAAAGGAAATGCTGTGCGTCCTCGTAGAATCGATAATGTTCGTCCGTGATGTTGATGAAAATCAAGGCTCGTGCCTGAGATAAAAGTGCCCATATTAAGTCCTCTTATTATCGGATCCGGGACTTTGAGTTAGTTTAGGTCTCTTTTACTACTCGTCATTTTATTTCACTTCATCTCCTTGATAATTAATATATTATCTGTTTGGAAGAAACTCAGAATTCGATTAATCCGCCGAGACGCGGATGGCGCGTAGACACAATAAAACTCATCGTAATCCAATGATCCTCTTAGAACACGAAGGAAACCTTAGGCGTTAGAAACGATTCGGTTGAGGGCGACATATCAATCCCTCATAAATTTAACATTTCTTTCGTCGACTATCGTATTACCTTCGACGCTCATCTCGTTTATATGCAGACAAACTTTCTAAACTTTATATATTATTCTGATGAATTTTAAATTCATCATTCTACACAAATTTCATAGATACGACCTTTGAATTAGAGTACGGAACGAGAGTTTATCTCAAAGTGAGATCCTTTCTGCGAGGGATGCTCGATGAGAGAATTCCGAGGATGACTAACCCCAGTTTGTAATAGTAGTAGTAACAGTGGCATTATAGGTCCCCTTCTATCGAGCGTAGCGAGTTTTGAGGGACGCGTAAAAGGGTCGTCCAAACACGTACATATAGGTATACACATGTATATGTACAATATATCCAAGTAGCATGCACTTTGCATACGTTGAATGCTCCGTGGGCCACCGAGTGCACTCGCGTTCTGAAGGGGTAGTTGCATTTTTCTAGCGCGTCGAAAGAAAGAGAGGGAAGATTCGGAGGGCTCTGAGTGGAGGAAGAAAAGAGAAAGAACGAGTTCGAGGGTACATGCTCGCCTATTGATTTTGAAGGCTCGTTTTCTGCGTGACGTCCTCGACGATACTCTCGCTCGGTATTCTGGCTATTTATGATGCGCTTTATTAATAAAAGAACCGCTTCTCCCTTTCTCTCTCTCTCTCTCTCTCTCTCTCTCTCTCTCTCTTCTCTCTCTCTTCTCTTTTCCTTTTGCTTTTTTCGCTCAACGATCATAAATGCCGAGTACTTACCTGTGCGCGCGTGCGCGTGTGTGTACGCACTCACACGGACATATCGTGTAAGGGTATCAATTCACTTTCCTAGGGAATTATCTTCCTTTTCGGTGGCGATGCAATTTCTTGGAATATTTATTCGACTTCACTCTTACCTGTTTTCGCATTATAATCCTTTTTGAATCGTTAAATGCTACGAGTCGGATCGTACGTACAGCTGTACGTACGTTTTAAAAGAAACTTTAAGAGGGAGTTTTCAACTTTGAGCCTCAACGCGCACAACTACCTCGCCGGCTGACAAAGGAAAATTTAAAACAGGTGCCTCCTACGTAGTAGTTCGTTTTCCCGTAAGCATACTAGAACGTATTTATACATACATATAATCGACCGTGAGGTCGTTCACGTTCTCCACTCATTTCTGACATGGTTTTATTAATAAGTGTCACCGTTCTTTTATGACGCACACCGAGCCTTTGTTCCAATAAAAGGAAGCCATTCGAAATGCCACGTACGCCAGCTCGTTCCATATGAAAATTCGTTCACGGAATTTCTACCTCGGTTTTACGACCTAATCCACCTTTGTTTTTCAAGACGCAATTGTATTTTTATTATTCGAGTCTTGTCCCGAGCAATTTACAATTTTTCTCACAATGTAAACAAATACTTGTAACGTAAATACCATCGTGTATTAATGTATTCCTCTCTTTTTTTTTTTTTTTCTTTTCTTTTTTTTCCAGGATTCAGGAGCCGGAGCGCCGGCCGACGACGATGACGGAGCGAGAAGTTGCAAAAGGTGAGTTGCCGAAAGATTTTTTTTTATCTTGTACGTCAAAGTTCGTCCAATACAGGAAGTTTAAAATCGTAAAACGTACTCGAGAGTACTCGGACTAGCCCGTAAATAAGACGTCGGCGTCTTCAAAGCATCTCGATTCATACATATTTATGGTCGTATTTCGATATATGAAAGAGAAAATGCATCGAGCCTACCTTCTTCTCTCTAATTCAGCAGGTGACCACGATTCAACCGATTTGATCTTTGATTTTAATCTCAAGACGCATCTGCAAAAAAAAAATGTCTACGGACCTTTCTTTTCTCACGAGAGTACTTTTGAAAAAATAATAGAAGAACTAGGGAGCGAGTAAGACTCATTTCTCTCGCTAATCTCACGTCGAGAAGACTTTAATGAACGTCCTCGAGAGTTCTAGTTCGATAAGATCGTATCAGGGCCATGTCATAACCATTAAGACACAGTGTCGTCCTTCCATAGAGTGAGAGAGAGAGAGAGAGAGAGAGAGAGAGAGAGAGCGCATCGTCCTTTGGTCGGACGAAGAGAAAACTCGTAGTAGTGGAACTCGTGGACGATGCCTGGCCGATATATCGAGATAAGAGATCTAAAATGGTGCAACATTGGCTACCGGTAGGCAGCTTTTAACTTTCTCGTTTTTCCTTGCTAACTAATTTATCCTATCTCATCCTCAACCCTTTTTTTCTCTCTACTTTACACCACGTTCATCTAATATCGTTAGGAGAACTCGTTTTCCAACGTAGGATCATCGAACTTTTCACCTTTCTACGTAGATATATGCAAGTTAGCGAGTTAATGTCGTTATCGTGTTTGCTGTTCGTTAAGGGATCTTCGAGTCGGTTAGTTTTTGCCAGACCTCGGTGACCGCTTCATAACGCTTATCATGAAGAAAATTAGAATTTAGCTCTTCTACGTAGCTGTTATCGAGTATCGACTTGCTTTCATTAACAAGCCTCTCTCTCTCTCTCTCTCACAAACCTCCTCCCTATTCCTTTTTTTTATCTTCGCTTCTTACCTTACGAAACGATCGTATTATCTTATTAATAGCTTAACGACTATGGAGTCATTATCAAAAACGTGGCCTATTAGGATGCGATAAGAAATGAGAAATAAAATGACATTGGTGTGAGTTAGCGTAGCAAATGGCGTCGAAAGGAGTTACGGTGTACGAGTTAGCTTATTTCGTTTCTGTTGGATTTACTCACGCGCGCCTGGTTCGTGCAGCGGGTTATTTAATGCGATTAAATATCTATCAGTATATCTTTCTTTCTCTCTAAGGAAATAGACTTCCTCCTTTTAGCGATGATTCAATTAAAGCTACTTCTCCGCAACGAAGAAGAAAGTCATTTCTCAGTGCGAATTTCCTCCATAACGTAAACACAGTCGCACGTTAATTCGCAGACGGCTTAGTCTCGCGTCTCAGAGAGCAGGAAGCAAGTGAACTCCGCTCTTTGCTTCCTCGAGCTATCTTCTTCCACCCGCTGTTGCAAGGTAGCCTTCTTAATCATCGTCCGACTTTCTACTTGAAGTCTTCGTGCAATAACCCGTCGTCTCAACGATGACGACGATCAGGAGAACGAGAACAAGAAGGAGGAGGAAGGGAGGAAGCTTTTCATGGAAGGAGACACAGACAGTAGTCGCGGAAATGCGGAAATTACACCCGATTTCTCGTTTTCCAAGCGGATTTGACTTTCCCCCTTTCTCGGCTCAGCCCTCAACCTAAATATATTGCATACTTTTAATTCCGGAAATTGTTCATTTTAGCGAACGATTTTCTAATCATTTTCTTTCTTTTTTTTTTTTGTTTCTTTTTCTTTTAAAAT
The DNA here is from genome assembly GCF_912470025.1 of Vespa velutina. Classification (NCBI taxonomy): domain Eukaryota; kingdom Metazoa; phylum Arthropoda; class Insecta; order Hymenoptera; family Vespidae; genus Vespa; species Vespa velutina. Next base: position 454,288 of record NC_062200.1, on the reverse strand, counting down.
TCGTTCGTTCGTTCGTTACTCGAGTAGGGATAAATCACGCGATCTCTAAATCGAACGAACTACCGTAACTGGCTACCGTTTTTGGCAGAAGCTCGCACCGGTGCTGCCACTACTTGCTATTTTCGATCGTAACGTAAGAGGAGCGTATCCGATACGTGAACTTTAACACTCATGAGTTCGAGTTAAAGGTCAGGCGTGAGGTACGAGATAATCCGACCTAGATCTAATCGACGCGAAGCGTCCCGAATTTTCTTCTGACCTTCTTATTCTATATTCCATACGGATATAGAGAACGAATGTGTTGTAGTTCTCGGATAGTCAGGGCCCTACGATAAACTACTTAATGCTTCTCGATATTTCGAGAGGGAGAGACAGAGAGAACATCTGGAAGACGAAACGCGCTGACCCTCCCCGAAGCTTATACTCGCGATTATTTTCTTGCTGCTCGTACTACCAACGTCCACGCCCTCCTGCGCGTTCCACACGTGGGAACTTAGTTACATGTGGGGGAGGGGGGTTTGCTTTTCTTTTTCAAAACTTTACCAGTTATTACATTACATTATTATGTTTATTCGCATAAAACAATATCGAAAATTTCTCATAGTAACTTGACGCGAGACAGGGTGAGAATCCATGTAAACATTTCTGACGTAGACTCGCGTAATTTCTTATGGTAGGACACTTTGATCAAATACGGAATACGTCGATACACGACGATACGCAATGTTCGTACGAAAACCAATACGTTTCGTTACGACGAATTTATGCGGAGATTTATACGAATATTAATCGGGATTTATGCGCATTTTAAAACGAATCGTCTGGCTTGGATGTTTAACTTGCCGACTTTTGCGTCGAACTTGAGTTGTCCAACGTACGATCAGAATACGCCTTAAAACGAGTTATCCGTTTTATATTACATTTGTAATTATTTGATAGGATTAATCGGTACGTGTCCCGGTAGCTTCCCTTTCGTAGCTTTTCTTCTCGGTGAGTGCGCGTGTGCGAAAAGCATCGTTCTTTATCGATCCATCGTTCCAACGATCGAGATTTTCCTCGGACGTCGAAGGCGACGAGGCGTATTGAAAGTCGCGGAGACACCGTACGAAGATCGGAGAGGTGAGTAACTCCGTGACGGACACTAATGAGTTTGCGGTCGGTCTTTAAATCGACGATAGGTCACGCGGAACGTGAAAGTGCGCGCACCGCAAAGCACTCGCTCTTCTCCGCTCGCGCGAAAGATCCGATCGGTGGAGGAGGATACGTCAAGATCTATCCAATACCTACTCTCTTTAGAATCAAGAATCCATCTCATGATGATACTCGATGAGACCTTCGGGGAACGATTTAGAACGAGAATAGAACGGGACGTTCATCGATTACCTTTATAACCAATTAATCCATATACATACTCGATACTCTCTACCAACGTTTAAATTATATCAAGTATCAATGTTCGTAAATCTATGAAATTTTCTCGGTCATATCGATGAACTTATTAAAGAATTACGCCTTCGATTCTTGTACTCGGACGTACTTTGATCGTTTACCGACTTCTTGCTTCTCGATACATTGTTTAACATAATGTACCGTTCCGACGATCGTAAAGCACCGTTGGGACTGCCTCATAAATCATCGTACTTGTATTGACCACTACGAATAAGGACGAATAATTCAAAGGGAAACTATCGCTCAATGGGAATGCTCGAAGGTGTTTCGAACTTGACCATTAAGAAGGAATTTTATTGCCTATCTTTTCCCCTTCGACGTCTCGATAAATAATGAAAGAAGAAAATAAGAAAAGACAAAAGCGAAGGAAAGAAAGGTATCGCTTATTATTTCGACGCTTTCTCCTTAATAACACCTTCGTTGAACTTTCTTGTTGCACGATTAGCGGTAAACTGAACCTAGCAAACAATCTTTTCTTCTATCTATTTCTCAAATCTAATTTCAAACGCGAGAATCAGAACGGAAACTAACCAATTTTTTTTTACCTTCGCGCAGCCAGATCTCGTCCAAATCGATTTTAAAATCGTAAACGCGGCGGTACAGTTGACTTTTTCTTCTCTCTCTCTCTCTCTCTCTCTCTCTCTCACTCTCTCTCTCTCCCTCTCCCCGTTGATTTTTCCCTCGCTGTCATTCCCAGTGTACGTGGCTTTCTAAGTCACGCGTTACCTTTAAAATTCTTCGAGAGTTCGAGGGATCGATAGGAACGCGCAGGACCCTTGTTGACATAGTGTACCGAATATTTCAATAACCTAAATTGTTCTAACCGGATCGTCGTCGCGCGGAACTAGACGAACGAGAAAAGAAATTAGATGGAACATTTGGTACGCGTTGGGCAACCTTGATCGAGATCCATTTCTCATTGTTATACGAGTCGAATAACAATGGTTGACGTCTTTCGATGGAAAAAGAAAGGAAAGAAAAAGGAGGAAGAAAAAAAAGATTGGTCAAGTACGAGGAGAAATTCCGAAATTGGCGCCATTATTCGTATAAGTAAGAGGACCATACCCGGATTTCAGGGAGACGACCCTGAACCAAATTTTGCATTCGCAATTTGGTCGAGAAACGAGGATCATCTAGATCGCAATCGCGTCGCATGCCGAAACTTTCGTGTTTAATTGTTCGGCGAGCCGCTCGCTAAACTCCACGGTTTCGTGGGACGAAGGCAGACGATTGTCCGTTCTTAGTTCAACGAGAGGAAAGAAGCCTTGAAAGAAAAACCGCCTTTGCAAAGGCGTATTTATGGCGCACTCGACACGGTACTCTTATCCAAAGGATTATAAAGACTATTAAATCAAACATTATCTCTTTTACATCGCACATTGTCGAGTTGACTATAATCCGTCGATCCGTTTACCTTCGCTAGAGGGAAACTTCAACACAAATGGACGTAGACCGGCAAGGAAGACACCTTGAACGTGCGAATTTCTTCTAATATCTAGAATCGTTCGTTTTACAACGAACCATAAATTTCCGCGCGTTATTGCCTTATAGACGGGATTTCCTATCGTCGCGATACCGATCGAATCTATCTCGATCGAGGTAGGTTCGAGAAAACCTGTTCGTGCGAATAATCGTTGTGACGATTCGAGGAAAGATTTCGGGGAAAGAGAATGTCTTGCGGCGAACGGTCTTTCGAATTTCTTCCACGACTTCTGCCAATGTAGCGTACCTCGTGTCTCGTATGGAATGTCGTCGAGTGTTTAACTCCTAATAGTGACTCACCAACGGAGATACGATGATTCGCGGTCTGCGCTTAATATCTGATCAAACTTAAAACGCTCGTCAAACTGTTGTCCTCGTAAACGATTTTCGAGATAGCTCGCTTCGATTACCATCTAAGGTAATAAGTCGCGCCTGTGCCGCGTCTCTTATTCTTTGAACTTTGTTAAAAATTCTTGATAAAAATCTAATCGACCGGAGGGATGATAGTTCGAATAAGAGTAATCGGCGGTGCTTGGATGCGAAATTAAAATTGCTCTCGCGTGACAATTCTCGGAGAGAGAATAATAAGAAAAGGCTAATCTTTTCGCGCGTCGTCTTTGCATACTCCTATGTTGCGCTCGTGGTGTAGCGCATCCGGATCTCGTAACGGGAGCGACGAGCACGCCCGGAAAGTTGAAACATGTGACTCAGCATTCGAGACTCCAAGGTGCTGACAATTAAGCGGCGCACTGCCTGCCTGCCTGCCTGCCTGCCTGCCTGCCTGCCTGCCTGCTTGCCGCCGGGACGATGATAATTATTTTCGTCACGATATCCGGGGAGGTCTCTCCTCCTTCTCTTTGCGTATTGCTCTTTCTTCTCTCGACATTCCTCCGATGAGACAGTGGGACCCTCGGTAAAAAGTCAATATTATTGTCATTTCTCTCTTACCACTGTGAATAAAACAACCTCTGACTGCTTTAACGGATGATCAAAAACAAGTGGAAACGTTGCCATTTTACTTTCTATTATTCTCTCGGTCAACGAGCTTCGGAATCGATCATTGCCAACGATCGATAAACCGGTATATGTCATTTGATTTCCAATAAATTTCGTTAACCTGTAACGTCGAATTTGTCGATCGAACTTTACATTTCACAATTTACGTTACCCAATCCTCTCTATTTATACACTCGAGTACTTTTTAGAATCGAATCGATTATCTCGTGCGACGACGTTAGGCCTTTTTATTACATATCTCTTTCGCCGATCTCAGGCATGGCGGGACGGAAAAGTTACGAGTTAGAAAGTTGTTTAAAGGCTTCTCTCTCTCTCTCTCTCTCTCTCTCTCTCTCTCTCGCTGCGTTTCTATCGTGTGCGCGTACAGGATAGAAGCGCAGTTCGTATAATAGAGTAGTGGATACGTACGCGATGCTCGAACGATTCCTTTGCTTTCTTCGGTGGTGGAACCTTTAATTGCTCGCCCGTAAATGGCATTAACGCATCGTTACATGCGATGAGGTAACGATGCGCCGCTTGTGCGGTAACGACTCCGCGTATAAAATCGCGAACGATAACTAGTCTCGAAGGCGCTCATTAGTAACGCCGAACAATTACTAAAGAATATAAACTACCGAGTGGGTACACGGCACTTTTGAAAGAAAAACCATCTTCCTCGTCCGGTCGAGTACGTTATTAACTATTATTCATAATTTTTGAGTAGGCATCTCCGTGTCATCGGGATGACATCAGAGATAGAAGAGAAAGGATCGTTATTCCGTACAAAATCTATACTACGTGAATTTAAGAAGAAGGAGAAGAAAATTGAACTCGTATAAGTATAGAACGCGTGAAAATTCTATCGAAGGAAATAGTAGGAGGAAAGAATTGTGAGACGAAAATGCGTTCAATTGCGTTCGCTATATGTACCATAAAATCATCCCCCTTTTATTTTTTCTTCCTCGCTATCCTATGAGAGGGAAGAGATGATATATTTAATCCCTGGGATTTTCCTTCATAGAAAGGTCACAAACCCCTCGGATAATTTGTGTCCCTTCAAGGTCAAACGAGGATGGAAAAGAATGAAAAAACACACATTTCCACGAATCTTTTACGAGCGATTCGTCGTCGTTCTTTCTTATTATCTACGATAGTTAAGTCGAAATTACGAAGGATAAAACGAGAGAGAAGAACTTATAGAGACGATATAATTCGAAAGTATGATATTTACGTACGTTATATACACGCGCACGTACAGGTAGGAAAGTAATTAGGCGAGTAGAGGACGCAATCGATCACGATCGTCTGTCTTTGGTTTGCGTGAGGCGCCGCAGCTACCCTTTCGACCGGAAAGCACAAAATAAATAATTCATGCTTCCCAAAATTGATCACGAAAAGAAAAAAAAGAAAAGAGGGTCCTTATCGTTCGTTAATTATTTTTTACTTCTTTCATTATTTATTTCTCGCTTCGTATCTATTTTCTCGACATTGTTCGATCGATAACGCGACTTATCAAGAAAGGATTTATTTTCAAGGCAAGCAACGAGGTCACTCGTTTATTTCTTGCGCTTAATTAATAATCATTAATTGTAAACGATGTACGAGATCAGAAAGATCTTCTGTTACTATTATGTGTGCTATTATCGATTCTATCCGTGAACAAAAAGTTTTAATAGGCATATGAATATTCAGTAATGGATGGAAACATGAAATGAGCTAGGGTAAGGGAATAGTTTTCGAAACTTTTCTCACGAGTACGAAGAATTTGATCTTGCGATGGTGCTTACGTGTTCCCCATCTCGCGCCTGTGCGTGAGGGAGGGAGGGGAGAGAGAGAGAGAGAGAGAGAGAGAGAGAGAAGAGGGATGAAAGATCGAGGCTCCAATCTTCTCCGTTTTTCATCATTGATATGCAAGACGCGAGAAGGGCCTCGGTGTGATGAGAATCTCGATATCGGTATCTCGCATATTCCACCTTCTCCTCTTTTTCATCCTATCGCCTCGGATATTTTTACTAAACATTTTATTCCATAATTCCTGTTTTATAACTCAATGACGGATTCTTGCTCTTGGTGTGTTTCTCGACGAAGAATTAGAACTTTATTGTATGGTTCTTCGATTTAACGCTAAACGTTGAAGAAGATTGTAGAATTAATTAGAAATTTCGTTCAGACTTTGAAGTAGTTTTTTAAATGTTGCAACAAATGCAGCGTCGAGTAGTTGAAAGGAAGTATCGGGTGACTCGGAAATTCTGAAATTAGCGTCGCGCCGTTCTCATTACGATTTCGTCTCTTCTCGTGCGCTTAAAGCGCTCTCTCTCTCTCTCTCTCTCTCTCTCTCTGCCTTTCTCTACGTGCGTGTATACGTATTCATTGATTTTTTCGTTCTGGCTCTCTTCAGAGAGGTCGTCAACCTCGAGGCTCGTGCAGCAGTAGCAGCTGCTGTTGCTACTGCCGCTAGATTCTTCAGCGTACTCCTGTTTATCGCTAGCTTGTCAATGAGCCGCGCTTAATGGTAACGTACGAAACGAGCGTAATTTATTTTCCTATCTCCGATTGAAACTTTTCTTCGTTGGACAGCATCCGAGGAGTTGGAGGAGGAGGAGAAAGAAGAAGAAGAAGAAGAAGAAGAAGAAGAAGAAGAAGAAGAAGCTCGTGCACGTCGATGTTAATTGGCGTAGGACAAAGTGATCGACGGCCTATCGGCATGCTCGAATAGAGTCACGGACGTTGAACGATTCGCCAACTTGAAGATTTTAATCATCGAGACGCGTAGGAACGTTATTTGCCCCTGCGTGAAATCTATCACGTTTATCTATTTTTTCGTTTAACTCGCTTTGTTCGACAAACGATGAAAAATCAATGTAAGATGTAGCTACGCGATACATGCTCGACGATATAATCAGCTCGTTCAATCATCGTTATTCAATCATTTAACTTTTACGACATTCATCGATCGCGCGATCAAATATATGTAGGTATGTACGATTTTTAAAATGATATTTAACCATTAAAGGAATCTCGTCGTGCAGATACTTGTAAAAGATAAACGGTTAAAAGACGTCTTCTATCCTCGTCGATGTCGATCATTTATCGTTTCGAGCATGAACCTCGCCCTCCCTGATAATAGAGCATTTTTTTTTACCGAACATAAGATAAACCGGGTGTTGCACTAAGATAGCTTACTTACGTACAGTCCATTCTCGTCAACTACGAATCCTTCTAGAGCTGTACAAATACGTAAATGTTTGGTCTTATCAAATGTTTGGTTTTATCGACTATAGTCTTTGATTTGGACATTTGGTACGATCGTAAATGAAGTTCCAACTGGTGTAAAATCGTGTGGCGCACGATTATGATCGCGAAACAATGTTGAGCGTGTCGATTGTCGTTTTAATTCGCTTTGGAAATAGACGCATTGTTTTTTGAATGAAACGAGACGCGTGCTCGTCGAGTACTTTGTGCCAGGGTGATGACGAAGAAAGGAACCATCTAATTGTTTAGCTGTCGTTTTAGCGCTCTTTATTGCTCGCAGTTTTTATTCTCTACGTATGTGTTTATGTACACGTAGGTATCTTTATGCGCCGCTTTGTACGGATTTAAGTTATTATTGCATTAGGAAAAAATGAAAGATTATGAGGATGGAAAATTGACGGTCAAGGAGTATAAAGATCCGTCGAGTATCGCTATCGAGTCGAGAGAATCTTGGAAGAGGAACATCGATGCTAACCCACGTACGAGTACTTGCTTTCGACTTTCCCTTTTTCTCGTTGGCTCGTTGACGGGAAAAGAAGGGTGTGTAAGCAAACGATACCGCTGGTGTAAGAGAGAGAGAGAGAGAGAGAGAGAGAGAGAGAGAAAGAAAGAGAGTAGATCACGGTCGAGTTGACGGCTAGACGAGGTACCCTTTGTCTCCGTTCAGCAGCTGTTAACAATTTTTGGTATACGACCGTCTGGCTTCAACGACGTGTAAGAGCGAAAAAATTGGTGGCTAGAGCACCTAGTTGGAAAGTAGAAATATGACGACGACGACGACGACGACGACGACGACGACGATGAAGAGGATGAGTGATTTTCACGCTTTTGCGCTTCGAACGAAGCTTTTAAATAAGTATGAACGTGAAACACGCGACGAGCGAGTTGGTTGCTGCCTTCTGTTAGGTATATACATGTATAATCTGAAATCTCTTCGAGGTTGATGGCTCTTTGAGAGGGTGAAACGCTTGACGGAAAATCTTCAAGGCCTCCCTTTGTCTCCGTTACCGTCTCGTAGTTCGCCGTTTCTCGATTTCTTGCGCCACAATCTTTTCTCGTTTGCTGAATAATGTAAACGTTTCTGCTTTTCTTGCCGTCGTCTCTATGTACCTATGTTCCTATAACGTACGTTCTACGTAAAAACGACACTTGGAGTAGATACGCGTTTGATTTTCATTTCGTTTATAGAAAGGATTCGTATAAATGATATTTTTAAGTACGCTTCAAGGGACGATACAAAAATCAATTTCTACAATAGAAAATGTATTTTTGGCTCGGTAAATGCTGTAGGTAAAGACCAACTAATCGGAGGAATATGCGTTATGATGTCGATATTTTTAAAGGATTTATACTTAATCTCTTTGCTAAGATAGTAAAAGCATTTTCTTAGCTGAAACGAACGCGTTTCGAGCGAAAACACGAGACAGTGACTTTCGAAGGAACTACTAGGAGGTCCTACGTTTGGAGAGTTTGGTCGGGATTAAGTACGCATGCGCGCGGCGGCTGCCGCGCCGATTGCTCGGAGAGTAGAGGGGGTAAGCGAGCCGCCTTACCGTAGCACGCGCGCCATCGTGTCAGTAGTCGCGCGTTCGTCGAACCGTCTGTGTCGTTGTTTTTCTCGTTCTTTCTCTCTCAAGTCTTGACGCGTTTCGTAGTTTCGTTTTCTTATTTCTCCTCCTATTCCTCGGGCATAGTCGTATTCCTCGAGTTCGCGTTTCTTCCAAACCGACAGTTAGATTATTTCGCAATATGTTTCGTCGAGACAATTTTTTGGAGAAAATTTGAGATCGTTAAGATGTTCGGCGTAAAGTCGAGACGACGACGACAACGACAACGACAACGACAACACGTGACTAGTAACCGGCGATCGAAGGACGTTAAAGTATCGCGTGTTGTGCTATCGAGTGTATATCTATTATAAGGGAGAATTGAGTGGAATCAGTGACCCGTGTCCGTGTGGCGTTTCTGACTTCTCATGGTCTTCGAGAATATCGAGATGCGGAACCCGGGGTTCCTATTGGAGGACGCCAGACATGGATATATTCAATATATTAGGTTATGAAACGTTTCTCTATTATTTTTCCATACTTAGTGCGTATGTGTATATATATATATATATATATATATACACACACATCTAATATATACATATGTACATGCGTATTTAATTATATTATTGGTACAGAGGATGAGTCAATGACTACTCGTTCTTTTTGAAACTTGTCCTTTTTATTTATCAATTCTCGTCCTGTGTACCTGTTAAAGAAAACAAATTATATAGTTAGGTTTCTCCTCTCTCGAGATGAATCGAGTATCGAGTTTACACACCGACCGAGTTTATCTGATCCGGATTTCCTCCTCGTCAACGGACGTCCTCGGTTCGCAATATAATATTTATTGTTTGCGTTTACTTTTTCTGGAATAGTCTAATTTTTCAATGGACGAATCCTCGTTACGCGATACGCGTGTGTATCACGCGAGAGAAGTAACTCTCTGTATAACGTATCTATATATACAATAGTTGGTGTACATTCGCGTGATAGACGTGGAACGTTATTGGACACGTAATAGACACGCACGAGCGTGTAAATCCTAGGCTATCCGGAGGAAAATCGTTTTCACAACGAGTAACAGCTGCGTGCGAAAAGGCTTTTTCACTGATGGAAAGACCATTTTCTCTTCTTCTTCTTCTTCTTCTTCTCCTCTATCGCCGGTATTAGACGTCGGAATGACGTGGGTCGTTTGGTGCATCGCAGACGTGGCGTCGTCGTCTCCCTTCCAGACGAGTCTCTTTGAAATATACATCGGCTTCGACACCGCTCAAGACTTCTATCGCGTTCGTTTCTTCGACCTAATTGAACAAGTGTTCGACGAAGCGAACGAACAAATTCATTCGTTGCTCTTTTCTTCGCCGTGTTAATATTTACCTCGAGTTTTGTTTCTTTTTTTTTTTTATGTCTGCGCATAAACATTAATTATGTAACCGTATAATCTAATCAATTACAATGTAGACGAACGTTATTTTTCACAAAGTCAGCTGACTCGAGAAGAAATAGCTGCGTTCTTTGTCATTGTTGGACATCGAATATCTCAAAGTTATTTATCTTTCAAGATGGAAGACCACCGAGGAGGGAACTCTACTCGGCATAACCTTTAAATCTTTTCGGGAACTAGCCTCCGATTGACCTCGTCGCAGTATCGCAGCTCGTGCTTTTTTTTCCCTTACTTTTTTTCCTTCACGGTTCCTCCGAGCGTAGACGTAGAGTATCGACGATTTACGACATTGCACTGAAAGAAGAAAAGACAAAAAAATGGATCTGAGAAAAGAACAGTCTTTTTTTTTTTTTACATTCTACGTACGTAAAGAGTGCTGTAGAAGTTGACATTTTTTTTCTTCGGTCAACTGGGGGAGAGTTTCTTTTTTCCACCAACAGGCAGAAGAGCCTTGGCATTTGAAAGTCGCGTAACCTTTAGCGAGCTATTTTGTAAGTGTGTCGTACTTAGCTAATGCTCGAGAACGTTATAGTGGCCCGAAGAAGTGCTTGTTTCAAAATATTCTATTATAACTTAAATATACATTAATTAATAGCAGTGAATTTATCGATCCGGTACTAGGTAATACTGTAGATTCGTCCTTCGGTATTCTATAGGAAATATTCCGTTGCTTGGAAACGAGAGTCACACAACACGAACGCAGTGCTGTAGTTAGAACGAGCGTAGGCGATTTAAAACGTTCTTTTGCATTTTTGAGGCTGAAAAGGTGCATAAACTTTTTCCTTTTTTGTTTACCTCCTTAAAACTCGCTCGCTCAATGGAATCATCTTTAATTGCGAGGAAAAAAAAGAGAAAGAAAATATTTTTACGAAGTAATTTTCTTACTTAACAATAAGGATTGAAGAAAGATGGACGAAATTTTCCTAATAACGAACGTAATCGAGGAAAGTTTTCTTTATTACTACTTCTGGCACGGAATAACCGTACTTTTCTGTGCTGCAATAGTTTAGAACGCACAAGCAACGATGAAATAACTTCCTGGTACCAGCGAGGTTGCTAACCTAACGACGACAAAAGACGGATCGATATGATGCCATCAACTTGGAATTCTAGCCTATAAAGTTTTTGCCGGTAGCGTTAACTTTTCAACCGATTCTCAGGGTTTTCACATAACCATAATCCGCGAGTGTTGCGCGCTCAACGATGCAATGGGCATACAGACACGTCAGAAAGAAAAGCGCTTACTCGCATAATTTTAAAACCCTCGTTCTCATCCTGCGCCGATTTGCATTCCGTTATCTCACGTTTCTACGTTCGTTCATGAACGCTTGCTCTCTTCTATCTCGAGTCGCGTTGCTCAACGATAACGAATGACTCTTTTACAATCAACGATTGGCACGGATCCTTTGTCATTATTTTTCTTTCTTTTTTTTTTCCTCTTTTGTTTTTTTAATATAGTTTCTTCATTGGCTGACTCTACGAGACCAGTGTTTGTGAGTTTAGAAAATAAATGTGAAAGATTTCATTGACCAATGAATGAAATTTATTTTAGCGATGATGAATACATCCGTAAAGGATTTTAAAGCTGAACGACCGAGCGATGTTCATCGAGAGAACGTATCTCGTAGGTACACGTCAAGGGGCGTATTATCACGTTACGTCCGCGTGAGATGGAAATTCATATGCTTCGATCGTACGCAACGAATGTACACGATAGAATGGAAAGAAGGAACATACAGGGATTTACGAGACTCTAATGATAGACCAAACAAATAAGGATCGATAGATCGATGGTCCTAGGATAAAGTACGAGAGAACAAGATCGCTTTGTTCGCCCGCCCTCTCTCTCTCTCTCTCTCTCTCTCTCTCTCTCTCTCTCTCTCTCTCTCTCTCGCGCGCGCGCGCGTCTTTTTAATGTCATCTCCGTCTTACGCATCGGAAGCTATTGGAAGACTCATCGTTTCACTACGTCATGCAGCTTAGAACGTATGTACTCGAAGGAGCGCTCCGACGATCGTGCAATAGCCTTGAAAGTAATTCTCTCGATTTGTAACAGCCAAACGAGTACTCGAGATCGGACAACATCGATATTTTTTTACTTTTTTCTTTTTGCCTCCGAAGAGATTACGAGAGCGATAAGTGGACATGTGAATTGATGTCCTCGTTTCTTTGGGGAGAAATTGAATTTTTATGCGCTTCGACACATCCATCTCTCTCTCTCTCTCTCTCTCTCTTTTTCATTTATTTTTATCGCATGCCAGGCAATCATTCTTTTTCTCTCTTTTCCGATTTCTGTTTCTCTGTTTGTTATTTTTTGTCGAGCGATCTTATCGATTTACTCGATCGCGCTCTTTTGCAACATTGTCACGAGGATAGTGGAGATACAATCTATTTCTCTCTGTCTTTCTCTGTCTCCCTCTCACTCTTTCTTTCTCTCTGGTCCATGGGACGACGAAGGATGTTGAGAAAATCGTCTCGGATTCATCGTTTTTACACGGGCCCGAGAGGAGAACAGGTACCAACGAACTAAGGGACATCTGTCGCTCGCTCGTCTTTCTTTGGATGGATTCAAGTGGAACGACGACGCGTCTCGTCTCAACGAAGAACGAGGAACCGGTTCGGTTCAGCTGGTTTTCCAGGAGATAAAACTCTTGGCTGGGAGCACGTGTTCCTCCTGTGGATGGTAGCAACGCGTTTCAGTTCTTTGTCGTTCTGCCCATCTGGCTAAAGATTTTTCTACTCTTCTTTCTCTTTCTCTACATCTGCTTCTTCCGGCCTCTCTCACTCTCTCACGGTCTTTTGCGACGACTTTTTAAAAAGGCGCCTCCATTTAGTCATGTACACTTATATCAATGTAGTACCCAAGAGATCTTCTTTCATTACATAAAATCGTCTTCCCTATTATTTCTAGGACACTCGTAAATCATTTCGAAACTTTTACTTTTAATTCGAAAAGATATCTTCTCACGGAGAGAAGAAGACAGTTTGACCGCGTACAGTTTACAACTACTCCTCGGCTTTCTCCCGGTGAACCAGGAAGGAAACGCGATCGATGAGATCGAGAATACTCGAGGGAGAGAGAGAGAGAGAGAGAGAGAGAGAGAGAGAGAGAGAAAAGAATCTCTGAATGGCGTGTTCACCGAACAAAACGAAAGTCCGTTCGTCTGTTCGTTTATTGTTTGCTCGAATATGCTCAATGATGACTCTCGATGATATACGGCCGTTACAGGATAATTAGATAATCAATCAGTCAAATTCGTTCAATTTCTATTTTATTTATTTTGTTTCTTTTTATCTTCTTTTTTCTTTCTTCCCCCCCCCCCCATTTTTTTTTAAGTAGTCGAAGCGTTTCTCACGTGTATCTACATTTTGTGTTATACGCGCGCGTGTCCGTGCGTTTTGCATCTTCCTTTGTATTAAAACCGGCTGGCGTATATCTCGAAGCACGAAAACTAGTAATAGTGATCACGAAAGAGGCACGTGAGCGTGAGAAGTCGTCGTTACGCGGATATCTCGTGATGCCGAACGATTCTTCTCCTTCGAAGTTCACGACGCCACTTTCCTTAGATCCTTTTATCGGAGGTGAATGATGAGGGTGAAGGGACGAAACGCGCTTTACAAAGTTCACCTTGCCTTTTCATTTACGAACTCATCATCGCGATTCTTATTCATTCAATTCTCGTCGTTAAAAGCTTGCTTGTAAAATATGAAATAAATATTTAAAAGATGACGAGGAGATTCTCGAAGAAATCGACGTGGCCGATGAAATCGAGAAGGAAAGCGTTCGACCTTATCGAAACCGGCTCGAGAGAGAGAGAGAGAGAGAGGTGTCAAGGTGATGCTCGAAGGTCAGTCACTACTCGATATTAGACTATAATTGGGAGATTAAGAAGCACCCTGTGTTAAATCGATTATTCTTCGGTATCGACGCTTTGCATGCCGCGATCGTTTAATCATTAGCAGGACGATAGAGGTATTCTCGACGACGAAAATGGAGTCAAACATTCGTCATCGTTACGCGTTCATTAGCATCGACTTGCCACGTACACCTGGTCACCTTTTCTCATTTGTTTATTAAAAAGTCCGTTCTTTATTTTTTTTTTGTTTTTGTTTTTAATAACGAGACGTAGTTGCATTAATTTGACCGTACGAAATAAAATCGTTGCTCCTTCCCTCTTTCTCTCTCTCTCTCCCCCTCTACACGAGCAGCCTGGAAATATAAATAAAAAATGTATACGATCAATGCCGCAAGCTAAATCATTTACGAGCGATTACTTAAATCACTGGAAAATACGCAGGGTGTGTGCAAACATTACATGGCGACTCTAGGCCATACTCGGTCTGTTGTCCGCCTATGGCAAATATATAGGATACATAGAGTAGAGTGCGGTCTAACGTTCGCCTGACGTTCGCTCGTAATTTCTTCGTTCGTACGCGAGTCTAACGGTTTAATTATTCCTACAACGTATCGTAATTTACGAACGTAATTTACTAGGACCGATTTACGTTAGCCTCATGTTACCAACGATGTTGCTTTTTTTTTTTTTTTTTTTTTGCGATTCAAACCCTTTGGAAAGTTTCCCGAGAAAAAAATTTTCTCTAAATTCTCGCATTAATTCGTATTAATGAATTTAGACGAGAGAGATAATTAACCTGCCTCGCGAGGACGTTCAATTAAGTATGACCTCGTAAAGTTGGCGTTGTTTGCTCGTTATTCAATCGTCGACGAACAGAAACGTAAAATTGCGCTTATGCGACTAGTCACAATCGAGCAGTCCGTGCAACTTCCGGCTCGCAACTCGACCGATCTACCGGAAACCCGTGTCGATTGCATCCGTGAACGCGGTGCGTTACGTCGTGCACATCGTTTTGATTGAAACGACGAAAAGGAAACGAGCCATCGAACGTCGCTTATTTTCTTTTCTTTTCTTTTCTTTGCTTAGAGAATAGAATGCGATACCAAAAAGGCCTGCGCGTCGACTCGTGAAAGTAGACGTATTAATAATGCATAGGGTAAACACCGATGGCACTTTTATTCAACGACTTTTTCTCAAGGAACATACGCATTCTTTGTTCTACACGGCTTGAAAGACACCTGTCCCCGTCTTTCTCGATGGAACTCGAGAAAAAACTTTGCAAATATTTTCAATCGCCATTAAAAAAGTATTTCAAATACGAGACTCTGGAACACGACGAGACCGCACGGATAGATAGGTACATACATAGAAACGCGAGCTCGAATTCACTTAGGCGTTTCCTCGATATTTATTACCAACGTCGTACTTAGCTTCTCGTATTTCGTGAAGGAAAAACGGCTTTCTCGCACGCGGCCGCTGTCGCCTCCTGTGTCTCTAAGCGCGTGTTCCGTAAGTCACGCGTGAATCATCAAGGTTAATTCGAGAGAGAGAGAGAGAGAGAGAGAGAGAGAGAGAGAGAGAGAGAGAGAGAGAGAGCCCTGCGGATATATTCTACGTTTCAACGGATATCTATGTACATGGTTTACGTGTTCTCTGGTTCGAAACGCGTTATAGATATACGCGTAGGTATAGATAACTACGTGGAACAAACGAGGCGAGATGAACACCTTCGAAAAGGAAAACGACGGTTTTCCATCGATGTGTGACTGGCCGCTTGGATTATTTTTAGACGTACTTGCTTTCAGCTAGCGAACCACCGCCGTTAACGGCCCGAGTATATATACCGTGCGAAATGAGAAAGGATCTTCGAGAACGTACGTTCACGGTTCGACGCGGACGCGATTTTCTTCTCGCCACGAAAAGAAAAGATCCGCCACCGCACCGTAGCGCGGACTTTTTTTTTATTTTCTCGTCGTCTTATTATTACGTTCGTCGTATCGTGTCCGAAGGGGAAAGAGAGAGAGAGAGAGAGAGAGAGAGAGAGAGAGAGAGAAAAAGACATTCTCTTCGTTTTCCTTCGTGTGGCGACGATGACGATGGCTCGTTATTAAGCAAGTTAGGACCATCGTCTCATTTTCGCGAAAGATCTCTCTCGAGTAACGTGAGAATCTACGATGTCGCTGTGAAAAGGCACGGAGATGAAAAGAAAGAGAAAATGTCGGAACCATAAATATAATCCTTACGAAGAAAGTTTGTTGCGGAAAGAGAATACGAGCCCTCCTCCTCTTAGTCAGTCTTTTAGTCGAGAGAGTCGATCTTCTTAGTTTCGTGTTCTCGCAAGATCGACCATAACGAAAAGTTAGCACGAAGAAGCAGAAAGGCATTTCCGGCTATCCCGACTTCTATTCCTCTCACCGTTTCTCTTTTTACTGGCACAAGATCGAACACTTTCGTTGATTTCGAAGAATTTCTTAGAATCGAATTATACCATCTATCAGACGAATAACGAGAGAACAATATGCAAATCTCTGTGTAATAGAAAGTATAAATAATACCTCTCGAGGATAGTATCTTTACTAGTTTTATGCGAAAAAAAGAATTTTAATTAACGCATTAAAAAAACGTATGTAGATCAATTCCATCATCATCATCATCATCATCATCGACTCATTTATTAATTACACATCGTTCAGTAGGTTCAGACGAGCGTAACGTAAACAAAGTTTCGAACTGTCGAGGAGGAGAATATCGATAAATTAGACAAGAGATATCTCATCTCCCACACTTATCGCGTTAGCGAGCGATGCTCGCTTTAAGCATCGCCATTTTCCCTTCTTCTTCTTCGTGGTTCTTCTATAAACGAAGATAGAAGCGCAATACACAGAGCTGCGCGCGCGCGCCGAAAGAGACTTGGACATTAATGTTTCTGGAACGCGGATATACGTACGTACACGCGTTTGAACTCACGGAACCCACCGGTTTTCTTATCTTCCTTCTAGAACCGATACCGAGTTAATGACCGTTGTTCGTGCGCGAATTCATTCTCTTTCTCTCTCTCTCTCTCTCTCTCTCTCTCTCTCTCTTCTCAGATTCAGCAGCGGACAATAACCCCCAGCTCGATAAATAATATGGCCTTTTATCCTTTCTTCTTTCTGCATTCCGAGTCAACGTTACGATCGATCGAAAACGATCAAAGTTAGAAATTTCTTTCCTTCTCAATTTCCTGATGGATTTGGGTTATACGCGCTGTGTCCTGTACGTTATATGATATAGAGGGATAAAGAGAGATGATTGTTACGGTTGCACGCACGAGAAGAGATGGGAATCGCCATGACAAAAGCGTCTCTGCTGGGTGGTACCGGTACGTGACACACTTTAAGATTATGCTCTACGTCTCCCTTGTAAAATTTCCAAGACGAAAGTTTGTTCCCTATATCTCGTTGTGTCATTTAACGCGTATATTTGTTTGTTTGTTTGTTTGTTTGTTTTTTTCTTTTTTTGTTTTTCTCTCTTTTAACTTGGAAAAGAAAAAGAAAGACCAAAAAAAAAAAAAAGAAATAAAAGGCGAGAAACATTGAGATGACGAAACGATAGCTATGCTCTTGGTCGAAAGTTCCGTGTTGTGAAAGTCATGAAGTTTTATTATCGCGCATGTCACGGGTTAATCACTCCTATCGATGGTAATTACTCTTACGAGGAAAGAGTAAGAGAGAACGAGATGGCGGATATTTTACGCGAGGGGTGCGATAAAGTGGTGACATGCGAAAAACGCATGCGTTTATTAGTATACGCGTTCACGCGATCACTGGACTAGCACGTGCGTTAAATCTGCCGTAAAGTTACTTTTTTTCCTATTCAAACGTCAGGAGTTTATTCGCATTTATTCTTGCTTATTTTTCTTTGCTTCGTAGTATAACGTTAGTATAATTTGATAGATACTTGGCATGTACCGACAAAAGCTATCTTTAACGCGTCTCTATAGAGACATATTTTTTTTCTTTTTCTTCTTCTCTCTTTTATTTTTTTTCCTGCTCTTTTTCTACTTTTTTCTTCTTTCTTTCTTTCTTTTTTCTTTTTTTCTTTTTTCTTTTTTTCTTGATCGAATGAATCTTCGAAAGTCGGAATATTGCGTATATGTGTGCTTACTTATGCGATAAGATCTATCGCATATTATGTCGAATGACGTCATTCCCGAGAGAATCATTGCATATTCGTCGAGTTCGAGGGTAGAAGGAGATTTTGATTGGCCGGTCACGTTCGTTCGGATTTTATGGACTCTTAACGGAGATGGGCACTTTGCGAGGAGGCCGGGTCAGTCCTATCTTCTCTTTCTTTTTTCCTTTCTTTCTCGTCTTCCTTTATCCCAACAACGATCCGGCATATTCGGCGCCAGTCCAATTTGCGAGCGCTGACCGCGATAAACATTTTTTTTTACCTTTTCTTCCTCCCCTCCTTCATCCTCTTTCTCTTATCCTTCTTCTTTGCCTTGTCTCAACGGATTGGGATCGTTCGCCATGGTCGACTCTCTTTAAAATTCAAACTCATGAATAATAAAGCATGAATAAAAGAGGGGCAAAAGAAAACCGGACGGATTTGATCGGATCCGTGAAAAAAAATCTGTTCCTTTGTCTTATTTCATTGAGATAATGAAGATTTAATTCGTTTGAATATTTCGTAGAGGTTGGCGTGTAACACTTGAAATGTTTGAAATCGATTTAAGAAGGCAAGATTTATCGTTCGACTGCGCAACAATTTACAAGAGATATAACTCACAATCAGACGATTTCCGATAGTGAGATCGGCAGCCTCGACTTCTCCTCTATCTATCTCTTTCTTCTCGTCTCCCTCTCTTGCTATAAAAGTAACACATTTGTCCCAGTTAGGAAAAAGAAAACGTTTCTTTACGAGCATCATTCACGAGCAAACTATTTATCTCTCTCTCTCTCTCTCTCTCTCTCTCTCTCTCTCTCTCTCTCTCTCTCTCTCTCTCTCTCTCTTTCTTTTACAGGTCTCGCGCAGCAGTACGCCTGATTTTAACCTGCGGAAACATGCGAGGCAAGCATTACACGTTGTGCACCGGTGTAAAGCGAGTTATGCTTATTGTCGTACGTGCGATCTTAATTGAAAGTCCATTTTTCTTTTTCTCTCTCGTACGTGTACTTGTAAAGCGCAGCGTCTTCTCGAAGAGAAAAGAGCTAACGGAATAGAATCATCGTTCTGTCTATGCTCGTTATGTCATCGTTTTTACGCGGACTTGAAGAGCTACGAGAGAGGGGGAAGAAAGAGGGGGAGACACGTGTCGCCTCGTTGAACGACACGTTTCTTTTCTTAGAGAGTCGTTTAGAAGTCGAGAGAGACACAAAGAGAGAGACAGAGATGCAATATCAAAGTTTTACGCATTCAACGATAATGTCTCTTCTCGGATAAGTGCACTCTCGTGCACTCGTTATCCGTGGACACGTTAGAGAGAGAGAGAGAGAGAGAGAGAGAGAGAGAAAGAGAGTTTCTTCTCTCGTCTAAACTCCTTCTCTCATTCTCTGTCTATACGCGATTTCGAGGGAGTTCTGACGCGTGTTAAACTAAATTTAAACGGGATTTATACGACGGTTTTCGCGTTTCGTGGCTCGCATCGTTGACGTGTATTATCTTTGAAGATAGAGAGAGAGAGAGAGAGAGAGAGAGAGCGCGCCATTTATCTCGTTCTTGAATCTACACGTAGAGAAAATTAGAGAACGATCTCGACATTGTCGGATTCTATTCCACCAGTAGAGGCAACACTTTCTTTTTAACCAAAATTTGTTTCTTTTCCCGTCACTTTTCCTTTGTAAATGTTGTAAACGCATGTAATAACAAGAAGAACCGTCGGTCCCACCGCGCGCTAATAATACGGCCGAGCGATGCCAGCGAACGTGTTCGCTTGAATGCGCCCACGCATCGTCGTTTCGTTTCTAGCTTAAATCCCAGGATGATTTTAGTATCCCGACGGTTCTCGATCTAATCGCACGCGTACGAGACGCGATATCGCCTCTAAATCGTTCTCTCCTCTCTATCCCGACTTGGATTCGATTCCCTTTAAGTGCGATAACGACGCGCACACACCCACGAAGGAGATCACAATAGGAGATCATATTTTTCACGTCACCCCGAATCATAATTTATATCATCTCTCGCGACGCGTTATCCTTCTCCTTACGAAGATAACGATAACGATAACGATAACGATAACGGTAACGATAACGAATATCTTTGATCGTTCTTTCGTCCTTAATTCTCGATACGCATAATCGTAAACATATTTTTCTTCGTTCATCTTTTGCCCCTTTTATTCCCTTCCCGACGGAGTTCTCTATATAGACCGTCGAGATATTTCCGAAAGTGTAGGAAAGAGAGAGAGAGAGAGGAGAGATTTTGGCCGATATATAGGGCAATCTTTTTCGAGCTCGCCATTACGGAGAAACCTGCGGAAGATACCCCTGCAGCATCGAAAGCAGGGGTCCCAGCTATTTGCCTGAACGGCTACGTGGACAGGTAGGAATCCCTTTGTGCGTTGGACGGACAAGAAGGAGATTCGAGAAACTGCTACTCCTCTCTTTGCCCGTTCAATCCTTTTCAACGTTTCTTAAGTGCGCGCTCGTCTCCTCAATGGCGAGTCCTTACAAGGACATCTACTTGAAAAGAAAGAGAAGAGAAAAGAACATTTTCTTTACGTATTCTCTTGACGGATGTTGCCGCGTACGTAGGAGTGCATACGCTGAATCCAAAGCGACTCGTTAGAAACGTTTCTAAGGTCTCTTCCGTGGATACGTGTACCTTTTCTCGTGCCAACTCGCGTTCCTTAATTATCTCGCGAGCTCCGACTGGCTCTTATAGTCTCGAAGGTCAAGACCCCCGTAGGTCATGTGAAAATTTTTAATGTCCAATTAGAGATGGGGATAAGATCCAGATCGGTTTGCGGAATTTGCCTATCGAGTCGAATCGATAATACAAAGTGCTTTCGATCGATCTCTTCGACTAGCGTAAATTACGATTGATTAGCGATCAATTAGTGGATTTTTATCAACGAAACAAACGAGGATCGTTCGTTCGCACCTTGATCTTTATCGGCCACTCCGCCGAGGAACGTAAGCAGAGAGACGCATCTTTACGCTTATCGTGTGAGAAAAAGACAGACAGAGTGAGAGAGAGATAGAGAGCGGAAGGGGGAGGGGGAGGAGAGAGGGGTGGATTGAAAGGTGAATCATGCAATGCTTCCGAGATTTATCCTCGCTATTTCGTGCGACGATAGTCTTATCTCTCTGAATTTTACGTTTACGATCGCAACGATCGATCGATTTATCATCGTATCGATAAATAGAAAGAGTCATAATTCACAATTATTTCATTGATTATGATTTAGATGTTGTTTAATTTCCTGACGATGCGACGAGTAATCGTCAGGAAAAACAACCAATATTTTCGATAACGAGCGTTATGACGATTGGCAATTCTTCTACGTTATATAAGAACACTCGCGACGATACGATTACTACACTGGTTCCCGATTTTCTTAGGACTTTAGCACAGACTCGCCGTCTCGTTTTCTTCGCGTGCAATCAGTCAAAAGTATGTCGTAAATCACGGTGAAAGTCTGCGGAGGTTGCTTTTCTGCAAACGCACGTGTATGTGCGCGTACACGTATATATGCACACACACACACACACACACACACACATACGCGCCCGCGTGTATGTATATATATATATATATATGTATGTATATATAAGGAGAAGTCGAAATCTCTATTCGTTCGCGTCTCTCTTCATTTTGTTGACGAGAAATTTGTCACTTTTTTGTTACAGCCTGAGCGAATGTTACTTCGCAGGGAAAGGAGCGGCCCTCGTTTTACCACCGAACGAAAGGGCCCGACCCTCGAGGAGAGTATCCGCGGCAGGATGCGATATTCAGCAACACTTGCAGTCCATGTTTTATCTCTTGAGACCCGAGGAAACTCTGAAGATGGTGAGTCTCTTCGAGTCGAGAACGATTCGACCGAGAGAAATTTTCCTAAGCGTGCTTTCTTAACCGACGGCGGGATAAACGTGGGAAACATCGATACCTTGAAATACGTTACGATGCAAATATATGTCATCGCCAATTCCGTGAAATTCCGTGAATTTGGCAATGATCGTTCCTTCGTCGTATTTATCACAAAAGATAGAACGTTTGACGCGCGTCGTCCTAAGTACGTGGCACTCTTCGCGATCGAACGATATACTTGCGCAATTCGCGGCTAAAGTTACGGTGTAATTTCGCTAGATATCTTTTATGTCTCTACGCGTATACATGTAGTCTCGACGTGCAATAACGACGACGTTGTTTTCTCGAGATCGTAACCGCCACGTGCATCTCATATTCCTCGAGGGGGAAATTGGCAAGCGCGACGGTACGTCTCTTTGGCCGTCGCTCCTGTTTGATACATCGCTGCCGATATCATCGTATTATATAGTCTTTGCATAAGGAATTCAGAAATTATATAGGCCGAATCGTTTAACTATATTTCGCTTGACGTTGCCAAAATGAAAAAAGAAAGATGGAGGAGTTGCCGGAAGCGACGTAAACACCCGTTAGGTATTCGCGATATAACGATCTTATACCGAGAAAAGAAGGGATCTTTTCTCAATTTTGTTCGTCGACGCTCTTTGTTCGTCGCCAATACCGATAAATTCCATTCGCGATTGTTTCAAAACGATTTCGAACACGAGCAAGCTCATCGACCTGGAATTTTTCACGTGGGTTCGTCGTCTGTCCGAAGAAGTGGGCTAAAGGCGACTCGTATGTGTGTACGGGTTCGTCGAGGAAGGCGACGCAACGAGGTCGCGGCCGATGAGAAACGAGTACTTCCGTTCGTGCTTCGCGAATAAACATGAGACGTCGACGACGACGTCGACGACGACGACGACGACGATAACCGATTTTCTTTTTTACTAACGACTCCTACACGTCGCATCTTTGGACTTTCGAAAGGAATAAAAAGAACGGGACGACTGACGACGGAGGAAGAAAGTCCTACTTGCCTGGAGTTGACCTTGACACAAGTTCGTTCGCGGTATATACATGCATATATATATATATATATATATATGTGTGTGTGTGTGTGTATGTATGTATGTACACAGACGCGCACACATGTACATGTATTCGCGAAATAATGGAGGCTTCTCGCGAGTTTAAGCCTCGAGCCATTTGAAGTTTGCCGCCCTTCGTGCTTTCTTTTCTTTCGTCTTTTCTTTTTCTTTTTTCTTCTAGCTTTTACTATCGTATCACAGAAATTGTTAGGTAGTTCATCATCCGAGATGGTCGATCGAGCGAGCACTCCACGAGATACGAACGCGAAACTGGTCCCTACAAGGACAACGAGGTAAGGGGGACGTACGATTCGCTACAGGTCGTTTCGACGACTGCTTTTCAGAAGGGGCCCCGTTACTTTTTATGTCTCGCACTTAAACTTACGACTCGAACGTACAACTTGCCCTCAGGCTGTTCCTTTTACGCGTAAAGTGTCAGCGACCTCGAAGACCATTAAACTCGCTTCTTGTTTATCCACTTCCGGTGCATAGTAGTCGTTTCGCTTCAAAGTCTTTCAAAAATTTTCATTAATTTCGAATCAACGATCGTACCTATATCTCTTTTTTTTTTTTTTTTACGATCTTTATGCAATTTCTTTTTTATTTTAGTTAGCATTTTGTAGATAGATTTAGCGTCGTTATAATGAAATAAAATAGATATCTCATCTTTCTGGGTCTAAGTCGGCAGAGAAAGATAGAGACAGACTTGTACCAACAATCGCGATAAATTATCTTTGCCCACGCGACTTTGCTTTTCCGAGATTTTATAGGGTCGCGATAAAACCGCTTAAACGCGTACCATATTTCGAGATTTCGAAAAAGAGAAATTGCTTGACCGTGACCCTCGAAATCAAATTAAATTCAACGAAATTACATAAGCGTAAGAAGATGTTCATTTATATCGATCGTTTCACTCGTTCGACGTGTCTTTTCGATTTCAAACGATTTGAGAGTCATATGAACGCCGCCTAACCGTCTAGATAGATAGATAGATAGAGATACATAGTGCGAGAGAGAGAGAGAGAGAGAAATGGAGGGGTAATTTCAATTTCGATGTTCGCCGATCGAAACTAGGCTACCGCGAGGCACTCGAAGGAGATAAAACGAGTTTTACGACTGGCTTCTGGCTACCTTCGTCTCTTTCTCGTACTCTCCGGTTAACCCTCTCCTCCTTCTCTTTTCTCTGTTCCATGCTCGACTTATCGTACGAGAGTACTGAACAGAGCAAGCCAGTAAAAGAGGCAGGTCGCCTCATGAAAATTCATTTTGTCTCCCTTGCGCCAGCACGCTCGACTTTCGACGAGGAATCGTAGAACGAAAGAAAATGTTGTCCTCCCCTTTGAAATGGCTTTTTTCTCTCCTTTGAATTCGACTTCGACTCGAATTCTAGCTTGGAAAGTTTTTAAATTGAATGATTTTAAGCAGAACTAGAAGGAACGTTTCTTTGTTCCTCCTTTGTGTTCGTTTGTATTTCAAATACTTCCTCGTGTCGTTCTTCAAACATCCTTTAGTCGGTGAGTCCGAGGTCGAGCAAAGTAGACACGCCGTAAATTTCCTTATCCGTGTAGCGAGCCGACTCCTATTTTATCCTATCTCGTATGCCGGCATTCGGCCAACCGAGTATATCCAGCTTCGTAACGCATATTCGTGATCCGGGCTCTCTCGTTCGTTGTAGAAAACCTTTGGAGAAAACGCGTTTCCTCCGTAGGAACCTGTTTTGACCTAAACGCGATGTTAAACGGCCTCTGATACCGAACGCCGACTTGTGGCTCCTCGATATCGAATCGTCTCGATTAATTACGCCGACCGATAAGACTCGCCTTATGGGACCTTCTTATCATCTCTCTTTTCCTCCCCCCCCCCCCCCCTCCCCCCTCTCTATTATTATTATTATATAGTTTTCGTTATCAAGTTTTTGTAATTTTTCAATGCACCTTCTTCTTATTTTTACTCGCTCGTTTCTTGTCTCTCGTGGAGAGGTAACTTATTCGATTTCGAAATCACGCTGGATTTATCGCAGGAAAGCGTAATTTATGCGTACAGCTTTTGATCCTCGGTAGGAACGAACAAAGTTTATCGGAGCATCGAGACTTCTTCGCTTTTCTTACGACTCCTCCTTCTATCCTCGCGTAGTCGTAAGCACGGTACCGTAAGTTTTAAATGCTTTTTCTTATCTAACGGCCGGATAGCACAAAGTGAACGTTCGCGTTTAACAAGCCGTACAACGCAAACTCGCGCGCACGCGCGCACCCAAGCTAGCACCATTTACTCTAACACACAAGGCTCGTGTATGGAATACACAGGCAATATTCCGATGGCTTTGCGCCTGTACCTGTTCACCTTCGCTCGAGCAGGATGCCGGGAATTCGCAAACGCACCTCACCGGAGACGTAATCGTTCGCAAATGCGACGGTAAAGTAATGCCAAGAGTTTTCGAGAAACGAGCACCAACGTATTTTCCTATCCATAATAGCTGGCTATTAATCGAATAGGACGTAGACCTTTCTAAAAGCATCGCTTCGAATTTCCTGCAAACTTCGATGTTTGTCCTTTCTCGAACAAAGGATAGAAGAAAGAGAACGCTCTCGAGAGTGTCTCCCTCCTCGTCGTCGAATGTTGCGTTCTAATGTAAGTCGTGGCATACTTTTGTCACGGTGAGGGAAACGTGACGTCGAAAATTGCTGGTGTCCGTTCCATGCTACACGTGACTTTGACAGCCACGTACAGTTCGAGAGAAAGAGACGGTCTCAATGATCACGCATTTCCATCTTTCCGTATTAATCTTTCTTCTTCTTTTCTCCTCTCACGTTCAGTCGCTTACGTAAAGTCCTTAAACAGAACGTTAACGGACGATTCCGCGGCAGAAAACGATGTAACCGGTCGACTTACGAGAGAGATTACAACGGTACACGCTCTCCCTTTCCTTTTGTCCCCGTTGCACACCGTACGACGATTTACATGGACGTTACGGTAAATTACAATTGCGTTTGGTAGCCGTAGACGCGACGTGTGTAACGTTATGAAACGAGAGCGAAACAGATAAATATACTACATCTACGTGCATGCTGCGTTTACGTACCTCTTATATTCCTGTGTGAGCTCCGTTGCTTTTTTTTTTTTTTTTTTCCTTTTTTTTCTTTCTCTCCTTCGTCTTTGCCTTTTTTCTTTTCGTTATTTCTTTTCTTTTTTTTGTTCCTTTCGCGTTTTAGGATCCGTTTTTTGGGAAACTTTCTATCTCCTTGCTAATCCATCACGGTTCGTATAGTCACGGTCGTTCTCGATCATTACGCGGGAGAGATTACGAAAGATTCCCCTTCAGCAATTTCGTTTCCTTTTTACCATTAGCAGGCTCTTGCGTACTTCCCCGAGAGATATTACGACAATATATGTACGGTATATCGTATCGAAAGTAATCGGTCATGGTCGACGATGAGTAAAGAAGAAGAAAAATATCATCTCCTTTTTCATTCCTCTTTGTTGTTGTTGTTGTTGTTGTTGTTGTTGCTGTTGCTGTTCTTCTTCTTCTTCTTCTTCTTCTTCTTCTTCTTCTTCTTCTTCTTCTTCTTCTTCTTCTTCGAGGAATGAAAAGATCGAGCGCTCTGGAATATTTCTTTGGGTAGGAGCGGGTAGGAAGAAAAAAAGAAAAAAAGAAAGGCTATGGATTTCTTCTGACCATTTCGTTTTCACGATTACTCGTGTATGCTAGTGTTTGCTTCCTTTGCGCAACGTAACACCGGGTGTCAAAATATGCGCGAGTTGCGCTTTCGCGTGACATAATCCCGTTGCAAAAAGTGATTGCGATTGCGCGAACAAGTGGTGTGCGTGAGAAAGAGAGAAAAGTATGGAAGATACGATCCAGGACGTGGGATCATGCTGCTTCGTGATTCAGGCTAGCTAACGAGCGAGAGAGAGATATAGCGAGAGTGAATCTCTTTCTAAAGAATGATCTTTGTAATTTCATTTAAAGAGGATTACTCTATTTTTAATATTTCGTAGATAGTAGGTACATCTTTTTTCCTTCTAATTTTTTTTTCTTTTTTTCTTTTTTTTCCCCTCCCCGGAATAAACCCAGTTCGTACCGCGGGACAATATGATCGAGTTCGATATATCGTATATACGTGTGTATATATAACGTAACTTTTACCGTGATTCAGTTGGCGG
This sequence comes from Vespa velutina, assembly GCF_912470025.1. Classification (NCBI taxonomy): domain Eukaryota; kingdom Metazoa; phylum Arthropoda; class Insecta; order Hymenoptera; family Vespidae; genus Vespa; species Vespa velutina. The sequence continues at coordinate 426,993 of NC_062200.1, read as the reverse complement.
CACTTTCGCTGATACTCGCAAAAGTGAAATTTCCATCGACGTAAGAGGTGGACGACGATCACGCGCAACGGAGCATTTTCCTTCTCTATCACTCTCGTTCCTATAATCGTTTTAATAAGGAAGGAGAAGATTCGTTGAGATTTTCTGGGCTATCTCGGGCGCGATATACGATGTATAACACGCGTTTAAGGAACGCGTAAAACCACAACTGGTGCTGCCTACTGTACAGAAGGGAAACCTGCTCGAGAAGGAGGAAGGCTCCTCGACGGCAGTTCACGGATGTTTAGAACAGCTCCTTCCAGGGCATTCCGTTCCACCTGATCCACTTATTGCCTATCCGTAAAAACTCGTTGGTCAACCGGTGTTCCGGAGAAACGTGGGCGAGTAAGAAAAATGTTGAGAGAGAGGGAGAGGGAGAGAGAGAAACGCTCCTGAAAAGGACGATTAATAATAATTCCAGATATTTCTTAGTTCCGTCTTTAATTTTCTCTCTCTCTCTCTCTCCCCTTTTTGGAAAGTAACTCTCTTTAATCTTCAGTAATCAACGAATTGAAATTTAGCGGCACTTGCGTGCTGCATCGTTCGCGTGAGAAGAAGAAGAAGAAGAAGAAGAAGAAGAAGAAGAAGAAGAAGAAGAAGAAGAAGAAGAAAGCTTATCGTCGAACGCGCATCGTCGCTCGTTTATTCGAAGATAGGCATTCTCTCGAACGCTTTAATCGCGTTCCCAGAGATGAACGAAGGAAATTCGTAACGGTATTATTGTGTAATGACTAAGGCGAACGCGCGTGCACATTTAAAGAGTCCACGTGATTAATGCGAAAGACCACCAACGATATAGTGAGAGACTTTAGAGGCGACAAATTAATTGTTTCGATCGAATTGGCTGGAGGAGGCATTATTTAAAAATTACTCGATGAATCGCTTTCTCTAGCGATGGCCTTTTCTAAAGAACAACAGTCCCGTTATCAACCTCGAGAGATATTAAAGATGACTCTCGGAGGAATGTTCTAGCAACGAAGTGTATATTATTATAAGTTAGCCGGTAATAGAGGGTGATCCCGAAACGCGCGCGCTACTCGGCTTACTCGCGAGAATACAAGGAACGAGCGACATCCGATAAACTTGCTCCACTTTCGAAAGGGCCGCTACAGAACAAGTAGCTCCGCTCTCCTCGTATCCTTTCTTTCTCCGCTGCTCCTTAACCATCGTTGCGGCGGCCTCTCCACGCTTGGAAAACTGGTTCGAAACGAGCTAAGGAGTTAAGCCCGGGGTAGGAGGGGAAAGGGTTCACGCGACACCTTTCGACGTTCCAAAGAGAGTGGAACAATGGGCATACTTGGTCGAACGCCTGAAATATCCTCTCGTTTTCGTACTTTCCTCCTACTAACCGAGTAGATTCTTTACGATTGTCTTTTATCTTGCCCCGTCGTTTCAAACTGCTTTTTCAAACCAGTATTTAGTCGACTGGGATTTCGTTTTCATCGCGATGCGATTTGTAGATTTCGTCGTTTACGTTCGAACCCAAAGAAAATCTCACGAAAAGAAATCTCGACGAAGAGAAATACTATTTCGAATTGAAAATCAGTTTTGGTATAAAAGGACTAAGTTTATTCCTCTTCGATTTCTTTCGGATCGAAAACGGGCGGATGTCTGCGGTAAGCCAATCGCGTGAACGCCAACTCTTCGACATCGCTCTGCGTGTAATTGGATCGCCATGGGAAAGTTCAAAGCCCTTTCGAGTTCGACGAAAGACTCTTTTTCTTTTTTTCATCGAAGTTTAGCTATCAACGAAGACGACTGGCACTAGTTTGCCTTTTCTAATCGCGCGTTTTTTGTATAGCAAAAAACGATCGGACTAATCTCGCTGAGATTCGTGTTAAAAGGGAGACCTACAAGTGGATGGATGATGATGACGAATGGAGATACAAGAGTGCATTTTGTTAACGATCAAGGTCGAGAGTCTCGAGAGCAATCGCGCGTGATCGCCACAAGTGTACAACTTAAGAATTAAAATCAAATCACCTTTCATTTTTTAATCTCACATCGTTTCTATACGTACATATAACATTCTCGTTACGAAACAATGCAACTTTGCAACGATTTCTTCTTTCTACTTTTTCTCTTTCTCGGTAGCAATTTCGGTTTAAGCGTTTCTTGTAACAACAAACGAGTTCGCCTGGAGTACGTTGAACTCGGTCTTCTTACGAGAAAAGAATAATTTCACTTGGGATCTGAAAAATCGCGGCCTCGATGCGTCATTGTTTGCATTTCAGAGGGAGCCTCGAAGGAGGCTGCCTGTTTTTCGTCTTGCTTCTTGTCAAAAAAAAAAAAAAAAAAAAGAAAAAAGAAAAAAAAAAGAAAAAAGAAAAAAAAAGGAGAAAGAAAGAAGAGAATCTTTCCAGATCTACCTGAGTAGTCAACGAGCTCCGGCCGTGATTCACTTCCTTCCAGTGATTCGGCACAAAAATAACACGCAAATTCTCTCTCTCTCTCTCTCTCTCTCTCTCTCTCGACCAATTTAATTGTTTTTTAACGCCCAAAGTGTTCTCGATCTTCTAAAGAAACGCGTTTTTTACGAGAAAATAAAACTCTCTCTCTCTCTGCTTTGCTTGCATTGCTCTTCGAAAGGAGAGAGCCGCTCTCGAGAGAACGCATAGGATCCATATTTGGTGGAAGAAGCTCGCGTTGAGTCAGCAGCAGCGTCAAACGTTCGACTTTTTAAGGGCTTTCTTCGAAGGATCGATAAAAGACTCGAACGGTCGTACCTCGCACGGAAGCTCATACGAGACGCCCACAAACCGGTACCAAGTCGAGGGGAGAACACCTCCTCAAGGTCGTCTCGTTTCCTTTCGTCTCTAGCACAAAGATTTTTCGACGAACGTTTTCTTACCTACTTCCTTCTCAAGGAGATATCGCAAATCGAATCGCCGTGCACCGCGCGTGAAAAGTGGATCATCTTAGATGCGTTGTTCTTCTTCTTCTATTCGTTAATTAATTAGAAATATATCATTTCGCTGCTCGCTTTTAATACGCTCCATCGATTCGTCTTTGAAACTCCTTTCAGATTTTATTGTCTAATCGGTAGACGTTATTGTGTGCGGTCGTTAGGGAATAGATTGGTCAGAATGGAAAGTGGGTCATTGGAATATTCGTTAATTAGACGTTAGGAGTTAACAACGAGGTTATAATCGGTCTCGTCAATTCTATATCACCGTTTTATTATCCGTACGTTCTTCTTCGTCGAAGCTCGAACGTTCGCGTACCTACGAGGATCACTTTCACGTTGCAACTCGTGGGACTCTCGTGACACCAGAGGATCATCTTAGGAATATCGTGACGAAGGAAGGCTTTTTCTTTCCTTTTCTTTCCCTTTCCTTTTTCTTTTTTTCCTTATTCTTTCGATCTTTCATCTTTCTGAAGAATTATGTATAATTTCCTGTCTACGTGGTTACCAAGAGAATTATTTCAACTCTCGAAATAAGATCAATCTAGGCTGTGGAAGCGAAACGTGACGTTGCAAAACCGGTCAGCTCGGTAATTCAATGTCGAGTGTGACTCGACGAAACTCACCTCGACGTCGAGTGACACTCGACGTGCTTCTCTTCGTACGCTTTATATCCGCGCGAGATTGCAAACCGCACGACTAGGAGGACCGATTCTCCTTCTGTCTCTTTCCGACGAGAAGATCAACGTGACCTTGGCTAACTCGAGCGATGTTAAATCTCGGCCGGCCCTGTTCAAGGTCACCCGAGGGTAGAGCGTAAAAAGAAGAAAAAGATATTCGTCGTCGCTCGTCGTCGCTCGTCGTCGCTCGTCGTCGCTCGTCATCCTTGTTTTCTTCTTCCTCTGCTTCTGCATCTTCTTCGTCATCCTCGTCTTGCTCCTTGTTGATGCACGCTCCTGAGCTCTCCTCGAGTACCACCGTCTGAGTATAGGAGGAATGACCGTCTGGAGATGTTATCGTCCTCGGCTCTAACTGCGAGTTACGCCCCGGGCTCTTTGCGAACTCCTTCTCTCTCTCTCTCTCTCTCTCTCGCTCGCTCTCTCTCCCTCTCTCTCTCTCTCTCTCTCTGTCTCTCTCGCTCGCTCTCTCGGCGACAGCTCCGACACGTAGGATGAAGCTTCTTCTTTCTTCTTTTCCGTGGACCGTTCGATGACTCGATTATCTCGTGGGCGTGTAACGAGCCACTTTTACGGCGGATAAAATGCCATCGCGTCGAGTCCTTCGGTATTGAATGGACTCGGTTAGCTAGGCTTCATCATCAGGGTGGTCGTGCAAAGTGCTCTCGTTGCAAGCCATGAAAATCTTTGCGAATGAAGGATTACAACGTTTCCTTTTTTTTTCTTTCTTTTTTTTTTTTTTTTTTTTTTTATCTTTATTTATCTTCTTTTTTTTTTTTGTACAATCGGTAACGGTCGATAACAGTAGACTCTGCCTCGATTCAGACGCATAAAGGAAACTAGAAGAGGGCGGAGGGGCGGGAGAGAGAAGAAGGATGGATAGAGATAGGCTGTATGAGTCTCCTCGTGATCTTGTATCTCGATATCTCGGTACACAGACACGTGTTTCATATATCTCCATCGTTACAAGGCGCACGTCTATCGGCGAAACAAGCGTATGCATCTATGTACCTATATACCTATGCATGTATGTATCTATGTAAGTGGGTCGTTCTATGTCATACGATTATGCACGTAACGTTCGATACCTTAGCGAACTTACGTTCGCCAAGAGAGAAACGTTAGATCGTGTATAAGCATCGAGAGATATCGATCTGACGTATCTCGCCACGAGACAATACTTTGCTTTGTGTGTATACATAAATCGTTCGATTCTATGGAAAAGACGAAGCGTTCTTTTTTGTTTTTGTTCTTCATTCGATTTTTTTTTTTTTTTTCTTCAACCGAGAAGAAAAGCGATCGTTCTTCCTTCGAACTTGATTTATAATTTAACGTGATATCCAATTTGGGGAAAATTTTACACGGCTCGTACACGTGTCGCGATGAACGAAGAGAATAATTATCTTTATGACTTTCGAGAGATCTCGTCCAGCGAAATCTCCTTATTATTTATCTACTACTATGTGTGTTTTAACAGCGATTGTTGTTAATTGGGGAGTGCGATAAAGGAGAGCCCAGGCAGTCAACGTTAGTCGAATTACTCCGAGAGAGTTATGGTTAATGGCACTTACCAAACTTTCACTTGCCTAATTTATAGCCACTCTTATCTTAAGCCTATGTAATTTAGAAAAATAACAAAATTATAATTATCTTTTACAACGAGTCGCTAGGGTTTTTCCAAAAGGCGCCTTTCGTAACTTTGATAAAATAATCGATCGGGACGGCAGAAAGTTTTCAACGAAAGAAAAGAACTATGATCGATGAATCGATGACGTTTACTTTCGATCAAAGTGAGATCGAAGTTTCTCGTTACTGTCACGTAACAGCCAGTGATGGTGGTCTTTCTGCGTGATGTTCATCTCACGGAGAAATCTCACTTGAACTTGAGCCACGATTATTATATCCTTGTTCTTCACGTAATCTTCCCGGCAAGAAAGAAAAAAAGAAAAGATAGAGACATAAATTTTGCGCCATTTCCTTCGAGGGATTTCTTTGTTATCTTAGCGTGGTGCTTAAGCCAATCGCCATCGTCGGAGGAAATGAAATATGTTTCATATGGTGTCCCATAAAGAGCCAGTTAATTAATCGTTTAACGGGGTTAAGTGCGCGTAATTACCAGGCCCGGAAGTGGAAGCGTATACCTCCGCCCTCTTCCTCCTTTTAACATTGTTGCTTGATATAAGTGAGATCGTTTCTATTAATTATCCCATAATCGGTGCGTCCACCGCGGAAGAAACTTTGTTAACTTTCATTTCCACTTTCGTTCTCTTCGTAGACTTACGCGCGCGCGTACGTGTATTCCTATTAATTCGATTAATTTTCTTCGTTTTTCTTCGTAAAGAAACCGAGACGCAATCGTTATCCAACTACCGGCGTGAGTCAGAGAGATACATACAGCTCTCACCAAATCTTTCTTTAAATGGAGAAATACGATAAGAAGGCGAGAGAGGTAATAAAAATGGCAGGAAACGATTTCCGATTATTTTAATTAATAACTCTGGCTGCCGTCCGATAGGAGGCAAGAGGAGTGCCAAATTAACGGCTTTTTCCGCCTTTCCCTTTTCTCGACCGACGTTCACGACCGGCGTCGAGGTTGTCGATAGAACTTATTCCATCGAGCTAGCTTTCGCCCTACGTCATCATCTTTCCGTTCCTATTGCCTTTTTTCTTTCGTCCTTCCCTCTTCTCCTTTTTTTACATCCTCTTTGTTTTTCCATTTAGGACGCGCCTATGTGTTATTATCATATCCTGCTTTCGTGTCTTCGTTCACAATCGCGCGTCATTAATCGACAATCAGGAAAACGCTTTCCCGAGGCTCTCCAAGAGGATTAAAAAGGAAATCGCGTCGGGTCGACGCTCCCTCGCGCGAGAAATCATGCTTCTTCGTTTCCTATAACGCCTCTCTCGTGCCGGAGATAATTTATTTCGTGCTCCTTTTTTGTCTCCTTTTTTTTATTGTTTTCTCGAGATATTAAAAGCTATTAATATCGACTCTCTCGTTACAGAAAAATGTCTACCACTTTATTGGAACGTCGAGAAAAAGTGGAGGAATACGTTTGAAGAAGGTGTTGGTTTCATCTCTCTCTCTCTCTCTCTCTCTCTCTCTCTCTCTCTCTTTAGAGCCGCACCTGAGAATCGTTCGCGCCTAATTGCGCCGTTGTAATCGGAGAACTCGAAGGAACGTTATCCATGCGGCTGGACGCAAGCAGTCCACCGTGTCCCCGACTAGTTTCTGCATCCTCTCCGAACCAACGATCACTCTCATCTCGCTGCAAATTTTTTCTTCTTTATTTTGTTTCCCTTCTCTCTCTCTCTCTCTCTCTCTCCCTCTTTTAAACGTCAATAAGAAAGGAAATTTGTGACCGACCGAGCAGAAAAAAATCATTCGAGTTTAACAAGCGCAAAAGATAGTCGTCAATGATTTTATCCGAGCGCGTTCATCTGCAAATCGTTGACCCGAATCGTTCTATAGCACTCTCCGCGAGTTAAACGAGCGTGATAGGAGAAGTAATTATGGAGGGAATAAATACGAGTACGACGAGCCTCTCCTTAAACGATAAAAGGTGAATCGCGAAGTGGAATATCCGTCTTTGCCTTTATCTTCCATGCTGTCTCTCTCTCCCTCTCTCTCTCTCTCTCTCTCTCTCTCTCTCTTAAATGCTAAAGCCTCTCGAGAAACCGTAACATCGAATGAAATCATCGACCAACGTCGTTTAAAACGTTTAGAACGTTCGATCGCTTCGTTCGCTAAACTACGACTCGGTTATTCGACTTGCGTAAGAGGGAACGTTTCGAGAGATTATTAATCTAACCTATTTTTATTATTTCTTCTTTTTTCTTTAACTATCCTTTCTACTCTTTAAACGAGTATAGACCCATATATATATATATCTCTCTCTCTCTCTCTCTCTCTTTCTATTAAAACCGACTCGAACTTTCACGTGTCTTCGAGTCCGTTTCGTTTCATTTCGAACAACAATTTCTTGATTTCCTCTACTCTACGAGCGATATTTCATAACGTATCTACGTATATACGTACATAGGTAAAGAAATTAGCCGTATAGATATTATCATGGTATAAATTTAAAACGGATTATATATGTACACAATCGCGTAATAATCGTACGTGCTCGGTCGATGATTTTTTTCCTACGTTGAAATTCCTCTTGAAGGAAGTAGTACGATAGAAAGAGATAGTTGGGACGGGGGGGGGGGGGGGAGAAAGAGAAATATATGAGTCATTTATCGAAGGTTTCGTTCCGAGTAAACCGATAACGATTTTCCGCACCTGCCTCTTATTTCGCCATCGCGTTCGTGAAAATATTCTCGAAGAAGTCGTTCACCGAGTCGAGTTACGCTCGCACCGAGACCAATCAAAGCCTTCTTTATGCGATATCTTCCGACTTATTACGCGAATGATCGAGTCTGCAAGCGATACGACTTCTTCCTTCTTCGTCCTCTGCAATTATCTTGGATGGCGAAAGAAACCGGGAAACAATTTACGGAATATCTCGAGAATAAGATAAAAAGAAAAATGGGCGGTAAGGAGGAGAGAGAGAGAGAGAGAGATTATCATTTATTAGTAACTTTCTTAGCTATTACATAGATTGTCAAATGGAAAAATACGAGAGAGACAGGATATGACTTTCTCTCTCTCTCCCCCCCCCCCCCCCCCCCCACTCTTTGAGTAAAATAAATCTTGCTATCGATGAAAGTAAACGACCGATAGTCGCCAAGATCCAAGAGAGGAAAAAAAAAGTTTAATTGGAAGGAACAGAGGGAATAGGACGAAGGAAGGAAGTAACACGGTGATTTGTGGTTGTTGTGCAATTTCACTTCACCCAGACGCCAACGTCTTGCATCTTGTCTTGCATCGTGTCGTGTCGTCGACCTTTAAAGACGACTTTTACTATGCGCCAACGAAGACAACGACGACGACGACGACGACGACGACCATGTAACGTAAAGTTCTACGCGCGATTCGAAAGATGAGGGAAGCCTCTCGAAAAAATTCTTAGTAGCTCGCTGAAAGATTTTCCTTAGAAAATTTTTATCGGAAAAAAAAAAAAAAACGAAATGTTGGCGTTTGTTGTTCCAGGCGGTGAAACTGGAGTCGGTACATCCAGGAAGGACGAGATATCTCGTCGTGGTATCCTGTACAGGCCGACAGGATGCCGAGGAAAGTTGCCTTCTCGGTATCGATTGTCATGCCAGAGCAACCGTTGGTCTTGTCCTTCGAGTCCTAGCCGATACTGCCATTACTTTAGACGGCGATGGGTAAGTCAATTTCTCTTAATTCTATTTATCTCCGATCCGTTATTATAATCGTTGACGCTGATCGATCTCAAGAAAGTGGATGTACGTTCGTGCTCAAAGTGGAAAGAAAATAATGGCCGGCTTGTTTGGCTACCGAGTGTTGCTCGCGAGGCTAGCGCGAAGGTCAACGGCGTTCTCTCGTTCTCGTATGCGGGCATAGGGAAATGGAGCGCGTTACCGTAAGGTAAGTAAGGGGCAAGGTACTTGACAGGTGAACACCAAGGTCAGCCTCGAAGGTCGCAAGCCAGAAGTCAATGGATAAATTCAAGAGCTTAGAAAGGGATTCGATCTTCTCTTCTTTCCAAGAAAAGGAATTCGCGTTCGTTCTTTGATAATCGCGTTTAACGGACGGCTCTTATTACCGTTCGAAATTCCGCGCCCTTCGGCCAAAGATGCGCGATCAAATTTGTTCCTGGAATGCTCTCGCCTGCCAAGGGGTTAACTGTAATCGGCGGAGAGAATATTACGAAGTTAACTGAGAAGAAGACCGGTCGTGTTCGGTACGAGAGAGAGAGAGAGAGAGAGAGAGAGAGAGAAAGAGGAAGATCGAAACGATAACGGTGCGATCCTGCAATTTCTTTTCTTTTTTTTTTTTTTTTCTCGCGCATCGAAAAGAAGGAGCATTTTTTCTGTTTCGGTCTCTATTATTCGAGGATCTCTCTGATTATGCAATCGCGAAATACGGACGTTAATTAATTTCAGTAACTAATTGAACGAGAATTATTCAGAGAGAAAGAAATTGCTTGGAATGATCGGGAAGAAGTAGATTTTCCTTCCGTTCGTATTTGTGTTCCGAAACACGCCCATGCCACGACTTCCCCTTGCGTTGTTACGAAAGAAAGTACGTCAGGAGAGCGAGCGTAACACGGTTCTTAGACCGAAATTGCGGCATTCGGATCACGATCGCGAGAGAACGACTAGTCGCGATCCGCTAGGAAATGTCGCTCATCGACGGTAAGATAATAACCGCGAATTTTCTCAACGGGCATTGTTGTTTCCTTGCTCGTGCGTGCACGCTAACGACAACTCCTCGTCGTACCGTTTCTTCCACTTTGTGATTTTAATGGGAGATATCGCTGTCGAACGAGAGCTCATATTGAAATGGGAATAAGAAAAATGCATTTCATTGCAATGAAATTTGCGCCATTCGTTTATTTATTCTTTCTTGAGAAACCAATCGATCGAGCGAGCGAACGAAAGGGTGAAGTTAAGACATTGATCGACGAATTTCCTCCATTGTTTTGCTTAAAGCGTATATTAACGTTTGGATTAACGAAGAGAAAAAAGGAACAAATCTGTCGATCATCCTCGCGTGTCACGTGCATTTTTTTTCCATCGTTATTGCGTAATACCGAGAGGCGTATCGAAGCTCGTGCATCGTCTAAAATGTTGAAGCAGCGCGAGCAAGTCGTTGTGCTTCTCGAAATAGCAGCAAGCTAACTACAAAACCGACCGTTGTAGAGAGGACCGTTTCGTGTCGATATAAAATAGCATCGAGTCGATGTGACGACGACGACGACGACGAAGACGACGACGACGACGACGACGACGACGACGACGATCGATCGAGTCACCCTCTATTCCGTAAGGTCGACTTTGCTCGAAGACACGCAAATATCTCACTTCCGGATTCGTTTTTCTCTGTTACAGGGGCTTCAGCGTCAGCGTTTGCGGTCGACAGCACATCTTCAAGCCGGTCTCTGTTCAAGCCATGTGGTAAGTCTTTCTAATAATAATCAGTGGTGATTATTTATTTCCTCCTTGAATTACAAATATTTTCTAATCCAATCCGATGGTATTTTACAAATACACGAATCGAAAAAAAAGAAACAAAAAAAAAAAAAAAAAAAAGAAAGAAAAATATCGTTCGAAATAAGAAAGAAAAAGCGTTAACTCGGCGTAACTCTCGTTACGATCAGAAATCGAATTAACGAGCCGTTGTGTTTTAATGAGAGTTCGCGCGAGACTGTAAACGTTTAACCGATAACGCGATTATCCTTGCACCTTGGCCATTGTCGCGGACGGTAATAAGCATGACCGGTAGATAGGACGGTGCAATTAACGAGCGACGATAGTAGACAGGAGCCAGACGACTAGCAGACGCTTCTACGGACTGCTTCTCGTACGCACACCTTTGAAGAGCATATTTTTCAAAAGAAATTCCGAGTTTAAAAGCCGGAAGGAAATAAAAGTCGTTTCTTAGAAATCGTTCCATCTTGGTTGGACACGGCTCGCGTTAGATTCGATGACCGTGGCTAAAGAGATAATACCGCGTACAATTATACGTAGACCGAGCGAGGTGAGAACGACGAGACACCTACATACGCGTTAAGAGATTCTCGAAGGAGGAAAGGCCAGGCACGTGGGTAGAGTTCATTGATAGCACGAACAAAAGCGCAAAGGCGTTTCTTTTCTTTTCTTTTCTTTTCTTTTCTTTTCTTTTCTCTTCTTTTCTCTTCTTTTCTCTCTTTTCTCTCTTTTTTTCTTTTTTTCTTTTTTCTTTTTTTTTTTAATTTCCTCCTTTTCTCTTCCTTTCTAAACGAAATTCGGCCGTCGGGGGGGAATTTGTAGGTAAATTTGAAGTAGCCAAGGCCAATCAAGGAAAAGGGATATTAAACGAGTTATCTCTTTCTTTTCTTTTTTTTTTTATTTATTTATTTATTTTATTTTATTTTATTTTTTTTTTTTTTTTTTTTAATTCGTCCGGTAGGAATTAAGCTTGGCTACGACGAAGATATTACGCCGTGGGCGTGTAATATCTTCTTATTATATATACAGGCTGAGTCAAATGTGCAACAGAGTTTTCATACTCGAAATATTTAGGTACATTTTCGAAGGTAAGATAATGTTTCGGAAAACGTATCGTAAGATAGAATATGGCGGGGGTGGAGGTTATCGAAGCGGAAGAATCAGAAGAGAAGGGAAAAATCTAACGTGGGCCGTGGCTTTAATTGGTCGGCATATGTATCCCGATTGTCTTCACGACTGGACGCCACGAAGAACTTTCTTGACTGCCCAACCTCTTCCGCTCGCTTTAGAGACTTCTCTCTCCGAGTGCCAGTGAAAACAACGGACGCGTCTTCCCACGCGTTACCAGTACGCTCTTCGTTCTAATTGTCTCGCGATTCATACGATCGATTCTCGATTGGGTTCAAACGTTAAAGAGAAACGAGAGTCTCGTTAAAGAGATTAACATCTTTTTTTTTTTTTTTTTTTTTTTTTTTTTTTTTCGTTTTTTCTCCCTTTCCTTTCCCTATTACATCTCGTAAGCGAACTTTTCGGCCATCTAATCTTACGCTCGAGATTATAGAGAGGCTCGGTCATCGGCACAGAATGCCTTCATCGAGAAGAATTTGTTCCGACTTCCGGGATCCGAAATACACGGGGAGGATTCGACGAGGAAGGGCATTGTGCTTTTCGCGCGAGAAGACGAAGCTCAAAGAATTCAGGTTCGTTAGCTTCGGTGTGTACTGGCTTTTGAACGGTGTGTCCCCGTCTATAAATAGAGAGAGAGAGAAAGAGAGAGGGAAGGAGAGAGAGAGACGGGGATATATATATATATATATATGTATATATATAATGATTTTTACGAAAACAAAGACCTTTCGATGGGTGAGATCGATTTGAGAATCGTTAGAGATCGATTTTACACTATAGGTGTATATAGGAAATGTCTCGTATTCCGATCTCAGCTTCCTCTTGAAAATCGCGTGAAATAATTTGCAAACGTTTCGACTCGACGTCGTCGTCGTCGTCGTCGTCTTCGTCGGCGTCGTCTGAGAGCTGTCGTTGTCGTCGTCCTATTTTTGGAGAAGCCTCGTTGCTCTCGACCATCATCATCGTGGTGGGGTCGCGAGCGACCATGGACTATCGCCCGCGCCATTTATGGGCGCGTCGCGACGCATGGTCACTTTGTCGAATTTTCCCACGTACTTGAGAAAATGTTGAAAAAACGATACCAAGAGGTCTAAACTCGGCCGCAAATATCGTTCTTCGAATGTGGAACAGTAGATCGCAAGAAACGAACGAATTTATTACATTTCCGATTATTCTCTTAGCCCGATGCTCTCTCGTACACGTGTATATACACACGCACGCATGCACACACACACACACACACACACACACACATTCGATTTCAGTAGGAAGGGAAAACGATCGGTAGTACGACTCTGCTTTCGGACTCGTTTGAGAGAACGAAGGAGAAAGAAAGAGATAGAAATATGTGGGTCGTAGCGACGAACGTCGAGAACAATGTAAGCAATTAACGGTTGTGTTGCGTCTACCGGCGCTCGGCGTGTTCGAAGAGGTAATTACCGCTTTAAAGGCAATTATCCCTCGAAAGAAGACCATCGATTCCCATCGTCCCACGTCTCGTCACTTTTATTCTATGGACAACGAATTTCTAGAAACGAGGTTAAGTTTGAAAGGCGACCTAAGACGACGACGATTACTGGACTTCGAAAATCCGCAAAGATTGCCCGATAAAACGAAATGGACTTTTCGTTGGGAGAAATTTAATGCGCGATTACTCGTTCCTTGCTGAAGTAATAAAGCATCGAGAGAGAGAGAGAGAGAGAGGGGGGGGGGGGGGGGGGACGTGGCCAGTCGCACTTTAGGTCGCGTTTCTCCACGAACTGGTTTTTGTTCTTTCGCGGAGGGACATAAAAGATGTCGGGCAGGCTGCTTTTCCAGGTCACCGTGGTGAGCCGTGTGTCGTTGGGCGTGGTGAACGATAAGAATATTCCTTCGTTCGATCTACGGAAATTTATCCTCGTCCAATCGACGAATACACACTTATACGTACATATAATACCTATACCTAATCTATGCGTATATTTTAATCGGAGGAACTCGACTCTCGTCCCTCTCGCGCGTTCTCTTCATCTTCTAATCTTTCTGCCTCATTAGCCGGTAGAAAAGAGAATAAGGAGACGGGCGTGCGCTCGTTTAACCGGCACGGCGAAGGAGCAGGAAGCGTTCGCGGATCAGCGAGAATCAATGAACTTTGCTAGAGTCTGATGAACCGGTTTCCAGTCGAACGACGAAGGCACGACTTCGATATGACACCTTCGATACCGATGATAAGACCGCAAAATCGCGATACGATCCCGCAGCATTCTCCCGTTCATCGAGCGTGCTCAGATACCTACGTACGCGTGGGTAGCTCCTAACGCGAGCCCTTTGATTTACAATTTGTTTTTTCTCTCTCTCTTTTTCTCATCATCTTTTTCTTTTTTTCGCGACACTAAATATCAATTTTTATATGAAAATAATCGAATTGAAATGTATAATGACGTATGTATTACATTTTCATAAAATATCGTCGCGAACTTGTCAAAGAACTTCCGTGTATTGAAACGAGGATCCATTCCAATCGGCCTCGAGCGAATAGCACACCCGATAACTTTGTTCCCTCGTCACTGTCAGCTTCCGAGCTTCAAGAATATCTCCTATCTTGCTTTCCTCTCTGTTCCACTCTTGGACCGGCTCTCTTTGTCTTCTCCCACTCCGATAACGTTTCTCTCGCACGTCTAAAGTTCCGCTTGGTAAACTAAACGTGCAAATCGCCTATACGTAGATAAATCATTATAACGTTCCGACGTTGGTTCGTTAATTTAATAAGAAAAACAGAAACATCAAATTTTATTCGAATGGATGAATTAAACTCGTGTTGAATATCGAAACGATAAAGGGAAAAAGAGAAAGAGGCGTCGATAGATAAGAGAGTCTCGCCTCTTCTCTCGTCGTTATCTACGTACAAAACGTAGACGATAATAGTTGCCAGAGGCAACGACGATACATTTGAAACTCATCCGCTCGGAATCGAAGCGTTTATTTGAAAAATACGTACGTACGAGTAGAGTTCGAAGGAACGATCATTCACGCGTGTCTCGGAAGAATTCTGCGTATCATCGTATAGTAATTATCGCTAAGATCTCTCTCTCTCTCTCTCTCCCTCTCTATCTATCTATCTATCTATCTATCTATCTATCTATCTATCTATCTATCTATCCATCCATCCATCCATCCATCCATCCATCCATCCATCTATCCGTCCATCTATCCATCCATCTATCTGTCCATCTATCTTTCCGAAGCGAGAGATGAGTCATCGGAGACTCCTACTCTTTTCTTCTTCTTCTTCTTCTTCTTCTTCTTCTTCTTCTTCTACTCCTCGCGGAGGGCCTCGTCCGCGCTCTTGCGTAACGAACGACGACAAAAGGGTCGCGGACCGTCGACTAGAATCGGTTCCGGCTCGAAAGCTGACCGTTATCTCATTATACCGGTAGCTTGACTAGGTCGTCTTCCTCCTTTCGAGAAAAAGAGAAGGAGAAATAGAGACACGCATAGGAAGTTTCATCCCCGATTCAATCTCTTCGGGCTCTCGCCGAAGACGAGATCTCAAAGAATCGCGAAGAATCGTCGTCCTCGAAAGATCTCGTTCATTCCAAATCAGCGAAGAGAATCTTTTTCCCTCGTTATTCCGGCGCGATGACTCGCTCGCGAGGATTCCTTCTTCTTCGTCGAGCTGATTTATCGTTCGCCGGGGATATGGTGTAACAGGGTCAGACCGTGTCTCGTGGGATTCGAAACGCCTTCGATCTTTCCATCTCCACGTACTTTCCCTTTTAAACGTTTTAACGCGACGATTCTAATGGATTCCAACCGAACGAGACTCGTTCGCGATTGGTCTCGCGATACGGTGAGATTCCTCAAAAAGGCTTTTCTCTCTCTCTCTCTCTCTCTCTCTCTCTCTCTCTCTCTCTCTCTTTCTCTCTCTCGCCGGGAGAAGGAACGTTGACCTATTAACGAAAATCAATAATATTAGGTTAATAAGATTCGTCGTCTTTAAGATTCTATTCGAAAGAAATTTTATTAGCAGTCGATGACGTCGTTAGTTTAGTGGAAATAGCTTTCGAAATTATTAGAAGCATTGGAAGATGTTATTAGAAGATAAGCTAGTATAACGGTTCATCGCGAAACGGAAACGTATATTTTGTCGGATGAAACGTTTATACCAACGCGGCTCCTCCTATAATTCGAGTATCGAGAGAACCTTACTCAACGGTTTCTATCGAAATGAAACGCAGATATATGTAGTTTTATCTTTCCAGGGAAAGTTAGCGATGCCTTAGGAAGTTGCGTGTCGAAGCGTGAAGCATCCCAAGTCGCGGCGGATGCCATCGGCGACGATTGTCTCGAATCGCTTTCGAATCTCTCGAATGGTGCTGTGCGAGTAAACGCCTCTCGATTCGCAAAGACAGAGACAAAGAGCGAGAGAGAGAGAGCGAGAGAGAGAGAGAGAGAGAAAGGAGCCGATATTTTTGGGATAATTAAAGGCTTTGGGGAAAAAAAATGCTGTGTAATTGCGATTTTATTCTTATCCCCTTGGTTTTAGGCGGAAAAGAATTCGAGGAATGCCTTGGGATTGGAATTTTTCTTCTTCTCGAAATAAACTTCTTTATCAGGAGTAGATACGATCTTTCTCTCTCGCGCATCGTCTCTGGAAAAAGAGAGCGGCGACGTAATTGCAATTTTTACCTTATCGGTTGATTTCGATCGGTCGAGCGAGACGACGATCCAAGGTAAATTTAGACATCTCGCTTAGCTCGAAAATCCATAAAACGGCTTGTTCATACGGTCGTCGACGTTTCTGTTCTTCCTCGGACAAACTAGTTTCTAGTTATATTCGAGATAGTCGAGGACAACGACGACGCGGTGCATATACAACGAACGATCCTAATCTCTATGCAAGTTGCGTGCCGCAATTCACGCGGCAAGCTTGTAAATAGTAGAATAGTTGATCCGAGATAATCTCCTTGTCCTGCCTTTATGTATAACGCGCTCTCTGTCCCTCGAGTACCGAGAGAGAAAGTGTGTTTAAACGTGGAGAGTTTAGCGCGTGCGGATAGCTAACAACATCAACAAGTAATTACCTTCGTTTCTTATCCAACCGAAAGTAAATCACGAGCAAAAGTCTGACGAAGACGTGCCTTTTCTTGCCTTGCCCGCGCCTATTATGCGATTTTTGAGACTTTACTACCTTTAAATCGAACGTTGCAAAAGACTTTCTTATAAATCGCGCAAAAAATCGAGTCGAAGCTCGCAAGGCAATACTAAATATGGCTCCTCTTCTGTCACCATCCCCACTTCTAACGCGTTCTCTACCGTCGGCTTTTTGGTCTCGCGCGTACTATTCTCATCATCGAATCATCGGTCTCTCTCTCTCTCCTCTCTCTCTCTCTCCTCTTCTTCAGTAAAACGTGGCTCATGCCGGTGTACGCTTCGACGAAAGACTTTTCGTTTCGTTCCTTCCGAGAAGAATCGCTGCGTGTACTTTTTCCTCTGCATCTTTCTTTCAACTGTACGCAGGAAAGAGTTTAGAGATTTTCCAAGTAAAAAAAGGATATAAAAAGGATATAAATAAAATAAAATGAAATAAAATAAAAAAGAAAAAGAGAGAAGAGATGAGCGAGAAGGGAATTTTGTTTGAAAAGTGAAGGAAAGAAGGAGGAAAAAGCGTGCTAAAGAGAATAAGATAAGTCTAGTACAGGTTGGCCGCGGTATAAGGAAAGAAGAAAAAGTAACTCTTTATCTCGGATCGGTAGGGTCCTATGACCTTGACGGTCCTAAGGCCTGAATCCTGAAGTCGTATGACTTACGGTCCTATAGCCTTCTCGCTCCTTCTCGCAGACGGAGAGGAGGAGAGAGGGAGAGAGAGAGACAGACATGACGATATATACGTACGATCGTAGGGTCGATCCGATGACCTTGACGAGAATAGCTCGCAAGGTCGGACATCAGCCTGTTTGAGCAGTAGGACGAAAAGAGAGAAAAGATAAAGGGACGGAAAGCGAGAAAATGTTGTCGCGTGGTTGCGCTTATACGACGGTGATCCTCTTTGTCTTACCGGTGATGATACTTTGGATTCTTGAATTTTCAAGGAAGACGGAATTTCGCTTCCGAATTACGTCCTCCTTCGTGGCAGCTGCCAGGTGGGTCCATTTTATCTCACGGTTTTTCCCTTATCAATATAGAACGTCAAAACCCAATAGGAATTCCCCGATTAATAATCTATTTCATCTTCGCGGCATGATACAACTTTTATCATTGGAAATATTGCTAAAGTCATTTCTAACGTTTTCTGGCATTCAAACGAAGTAGGTAAATTAACTTTATACGACGAATACGTGAGGCGAGTTTATGAAACCAGGTTGTTTTTCTTTATTGGCCGTGATCTTATTTTCGATTCTCGCAAATCGCATATCTACTCGCGTCTGCAGAATACTTGTTTGGAATTCCTGACGAGCGTGTTTCTACTCGTAATTTCGATTCGATGAAGGAAATCCTCATAGTCACGTGCTGCTTTTGTCGTTCGACTCTGTTATTATTACGAACGTCATTTCGGTAGCCACAGAGAACCACGTGTTGCATCTCCTTTGTTCGTCGGTGCATGAACGAATACGCGCGCGCGTTTATATATATATATACATATATATATATATATATATACACACACACACACACACACTCTATCTCTCCGTGGTTTTCTCTTTCTCTCGATTTCGCGTTGTTCGTTCGTTCGTTCGTTCGTTCGTTCGTTCGTTCGTTCGTTCGTTTGTTCGTTCGTTCGTTCGTTCGAGCGCACACGCTTGGCATGTATCCAGGGGAAGCAGAATTCCCTGAAGAAGATACACGAGTTTAAACTCCATTCCTGTCTCTCTTTTTCTCTCTTAGTTGTACGCGTATACGTACGTGTACATTAGTCTCTGCCTCCTGCGTACGTATACCTATGCAAAGAAGAGAAGAAGAGTGCGAGGAGCAACGATCGTATTGTAATCGAAACTTCCTGTCTGAGGTGAATTTAGATTCGGGAAATACTTTCTTTCTTTCGCTCGTAAGTTTTATTAACGAAGAGAAGCGAGAGGATATTTGTTATTAAAATGATTGAGAATAAAATGTAGCGAAAGAAAAAAAGAAAAAAAAATAAATAAATAAGAGGAAAATTGGCTTGGCGCGTTCGACGCGATGCAAGACGACATACGCGCGTCTCGTAACGACTTGCCTCATCGGCCTCACCGTTCCATTTAGTATCGTGGCCGATGACGCGACTCATTATATTCGCGACGTCGCGTTTTTCTCTCTCTCTCTCTCTCTCTCTCTCTCTCTCTCTCTCTCTCTCTCTCCCTCTCTCTATCTCTCTCTCTATCTCTCTCTCGCTCCTCTCCTTTCAGTCTCACGAGTGCCGTCTACCTTGTCATCGCGTACCGATCTTCGCTTTATAGTTGCGCAAAGTGTCGCGTTTGTAAAGCAACGCAAGTCGAAAGCACAGCCCTCGAACGTTTTAGTTCTTCCTGCCGAATAAGGTATAACTACACGTGAACTTATCTAATGGCTTATCTAATCATGGAAAAACAAGCAGCAGATAATAAAAGAGGAAAGGATCATCGAGCACTCGTACGTTTCCAACGGTGAGAAGCCGATTTCATAATTTCACTATTTCTACGGAGATATTTTCTTACATTTTTCTTCGTTTCGAATCGATACGAATTTTATTTTCAGATTATTTCGTAGCTTGCCGTCGTCGAATATTTCTTTCGTTTTATTTTCAACGCCGCGAAAAGTGCTCGATCATCTTTCAATCGGATCGAATTTCGTATGGTAGTACGATTACGTCGTTACGTCATCCTTCGATCCTTGAAATTCTGCCATTACGTCGTCGAATTGGGAACATTATTGTTCGGCCGACATTTCGAGGCCTCCAAAAGTGGTGGTGCCGATCGACCTTCGAAATGAAGTTTATTAATTTCTCCTCTCTCTCCACACACGCGCACACACATCACCACCCCCCCCCCCTCTCCCCTTTCTATTTTTCTCGTTCTCTTTTCACAACGGGGGTTTGTAGTATCAATAAATCGGCCGAGAGGTGCGTCTGCGATATCGTGACGTCGAGAAAAAGGTAAATAAATATGTAGGAAAAACAGGAGTACATTTTTCATTCTCTCTCGTCCTCTTCGAAAATATATCGGTCGCAACAATTCTGGTGGTCTTTGACGAGTCGATACGGCCGACTCACGCTTTAATTAAGCTTTAAGAGCGTCCTTGTCTTTCGATTATAACGCGTCGAGCAGGCTTAAGTTAGTCTATTACGTAGCAGCATCGATCACGCAAATCCCAATGATCGTCATCAACCAGCCGTGGGATTATCGTTCGATGAAATCCCACGCGAGATAAATCGTTGAGTGATAAAGCGAACAACGTCGGGCTTTGTTCCTTCGAAACAAGACTACGATTATGTCAATCGTTTAGACGTCGTAAAAGTTTCTTTTTCCCCTCGTTTTTCTTTTCTTTCTTTTTTCTTTTTTTTTTTTTTTTTTTTTTTTTTTTTTTTTTTTTTTTGCTTTATTTTATTGTACAAATGACTCGGATCGTTTCCGAACGCGTTTGCTTTTCTTTTAAAACGAACGAGAAAAGAAACGACTAAATATAAAAATAAGCGCCTTGGCTGTATACGATCGAATGTATCGGGAAAGCTTGAGTACGTTTATTCTTGAAAAAAAGAAGAAAGAAATGGCGCATTTTTAGCCTCTTCTCGCAACATGGGATCCCATTAGGCAAAGAAGATAAGGATTTGTGTTACGGAAAGGAAGTAGCGACAAGGAAATCTTTTACCTTTCCACTTGGAAAGAGGAAACGTTACTTACCACGTAGATAAGAGCGGTGGTTTAACCGCAAGCGTTTACTCTCCTTTACCTTTCAGTCTCGAGTTTAACAGTATTATAGAAATACTTTTAGTGTAGGCCTACCGATCGTTACTACTTTTCCAAGAAAGTCCATGAAGTATGGCGAAACGAAAATGTAAAACAGAATAAATATTTGTTCGGAGCAATTAATGATTTCGTATCGATAATCTCGTGTCGTTAAATTTATTTATTTCCTATTGCGAAAGCCCAAGTGTACTACTTGCATTAATTGCACATATTAATACATGACCGTGATTTATATTATTTCTGACAGAAATAGAACGGTATTACCCTGAAGAAATTTGAATTGAATCCAATGTATTAATCTATGATTCGAATTCAATTCAAATTTGATTTCGCATCATTATGAGTGCGCCAAAGATTAAGCGCATTATGACCGAATAACGTGAGAGATTTTAGCAATGAAGAGAAGCAAATGTACGCAATGTCGGCCTTGTTCTCAAGCGTTTTACCCAAGAGATATTTTTTCTCTTTCTTTCTTTCTTTCTTTTATTCTTCTTTATTCGTAAGGATCGAATGGGCACACGATATAGAACCGATTTTAACGCGTGAAACTATTTTTTGTTTTTCAGGTCGGCCCTGCAAACGTTACACAAGGTGTCGAGCAAGGCGCGCGAGCAAAATTACTTCCTGGGTGGACTATCCCATGACTGGGTCAGTTACTATGAACAACGAATCGAGAGCGATCGGTCGTGCCTCAACGAGTGGCACGCCATGGATAATCTGGAATCTCGACGACCACCATCTCCGGACAGTGTACGCACCAAGTGAGTCTCTCTCTCTCTCTCTCTCTCTCTCTCTCCCTATTATAGAAGTGACCGGTGAGAAAATGAAATTATATAAATATCCGGATATAAGACGGGTTTGAAATAAATTTTAGAACTTTCGTTGTCATTTTCCCCTGGGCTGCTAATCGACGAAGACGATTAAAAATAAAGAATATTTTTCAGCGTCGATGGGTCTCGCGAGAGTCGATAGGAGTCGATCCTTCTCGAAACAGCTGGTCGTCCGCGCGGATTTAGCTTGGTTCCTTGCCAAAGTCGCTCGTTTGTTGACGTATCTACTCTTCCATGTGTACACGTATATCTGTGTATTCGCACGCTTAGACGAACCAAGCATAACTTTATCACCGTCCTTCAATTATTTCCAGTTTCTACGTCTGACCCACCCTCGTTCCCCCTCTCTTTCTCTCTTCCTCTTTGAAAAACACACACACGCTTTCTCTCTCCCCCTCCCTCGAGGGTATTGGGTCAGTCGATTATTATTCTAGATTTATGAACGCTATAAGGAGGAAATGACCAACTTGTCGTTGCCACCCTTTCCGAGTATTCCACGCACGTATTTCTTTCTAATGCCGTTTCGCCCTCAACGAGACCGTCATTCTCATCGCTCTTGAGTCATAAATTTGTCTCGTTCGAAAACGTTCGGATCCACCAAACGAAATCTCTCGCTTTAAATTCTATTGGAGTTTATATTCTCGAGCGTGTGCATAGTTCAACAACATTTTTCAACCATTAATGTTTAAAACTCAATTTTCTCTTTCGTTGTTTTTTTTTCCCCCCCCCCCCCAAATTCAAATGATATATGCCCGTGCGGTTCTATCGTGAAAAATTGTCTAGCTTTTTCTATTCGAATATTCTCGCCGTAAAACGTGTTCCCATCAGAAAAAGATGAACGTACTACTGTGTTTACCAAGCGATTATATATATATATATGTGTGTATAATTTCCTGTACGAAAGAACGTTGACACGCTGACCTATATAATTTCTCGGAAAAATCGCGCTGGCACATTGACCTATATAATTTCACAACAAAGAACGCTGGCGGCGTACTAAAGACCTGTATAATTTCCTGAGAAAAAAAGAAAAGAAAAAAAAAAAAGAAAAAAAAAGATAAACTCTTAATAGTATGTATAAGAAGTAAGAACAAAAAAGTATTCAGAGTTCGACGGGCTTCGTTTTGTTTCTCTCGATCGACGATACACGAACGTAACGAATACATACGTAAAGATTCGTGGAATAGATTCGAGCGACGAAAGAGGCGGCCACAAAAGAAAAAAAAAAAAAAAAAAAGAAAAAAAAAAGAAAAAAGAAAAGAAAAAGAAAAAAGCTGTTTCGCTTAGTCTCTTGGCTAATACATCCTCCCATATATGGGCATCGAGTGACCTACATAAATTCTTGGAAGTGGCTCGGTTCGACGACGTCTTACGATATATAGTTCGTACTTAAAGAAGACCGATCGACATCGGAATCTATTATTAAATTTATTTTCAAATATTATTAACGCGTTATTATTTGATGAATTTTTAGGCCCAGCGAAAGAGACGAGACCGAACGAGTGATTCGATCGACCTTAAAGGAGATCATGATGTCGGTGGATCTCGACGAAGTTACCTCGAAATACATCCGAGGAAGATTGGAGGAAGATCTAGATATGGATCTGGGTGAATTTAAACCCTTCATCGATCAGGAGATGCTCACCATACTGGGACAAATGGACGCACCTACCGAAATATTCGATCATGTCTATCTTGGTAGCGAATGGAATGCAAGTAATTTGGAGGAACTCCAGAAGAATGGGTATGCGTCCTTGTTTGAAATAATTCCAATTTTTGGCTAATCGAAATACGTTGTATATATTGAAATATACCTTTATTATATACTTTCAGGGTTAGACACATCCTAAACGTGACCCGCGAGATAGACAATTTCTTTCCAGGAATGTTCACGTATCTCAACGTCCGCGTCTATGACGACGAGAAGACGGACTTGTTGAAGCATTGGGACGACACGTTCAAGTACATAACCAAGGCGAAGAAGGAAGGCTCGAAGGTTTTGGTACATTGCAAGATGGGGGTTTCGAGGTCTGCCTCGGTCGTTATAGCGTACGCAATGAAGGCATACAATTGGGACTTTTCCCAAGCGTGGAAGCACGTCAAGGAGAAGCGCAATTGTATCAAACCGAACAACAGTTTTCTCCTGCAGTTGGAAACATATCAGGGTATTTTGGACGCTATGAAGAACAAGGAAAAACTTCAGAGATCAAAGTCCGACACTAATTTAAAGTCTCCTTCGTCGGTGAAGGATCAGTCGAAGAAGGAAGAGAAAATCGATAACAGGAACAATGGTTTACAGGAGATCTCTGGTTTAGAATTGAAGAAGAGCAATCAGAGACCCAAGAGTTGGTCGCCCAACGTGGAACTCGCGGATAATATGCTTCCGTCCGGTAAAGATTTGTTTCTTTGTACAATCGACTTAAGAGTATTGTCATCGGGCTAAGCGTTTCTTTTCTATTTTTCTTTTTTCTTCTTCTTTTTGTCCATTTAGCACCACTGTCGCAATCCCTGGAAAGCATAGACAAGGTAGGAACCATGGAGGTGACGAGGGAAGACCTTCTTCGTGGTTCAAATCAAAAATCGACGATGGATCAGGAAGCTCGGAACGTTTTGATGCCTTGCGACAATGGCCAGTCCTACAGCGTTTCGCAAAACAAGATAGTACATCTTCCAGGGCCTGACACACCTTGCACGAAACACAACAAGCTCGCGAAATCGGAAATGCAAGGTCAGAGACGGAAAGGTTTGGTTCTGAATTTGACGAATCAATTCGAGGCAGCTAGTAGCAAGCCGTCCTCTCCGGGTTCGGATTCGGACGGTAAACCGTTGCCACAAAGTCCTGAGATCGAGGAGAAACCATTGGAGAATGGTCTTGATCGATCTCAGGGTGTTGGTACGTCGTCGGATGCTTTGACGGTTGAACAAGTGGTCTGGGATCCTGGTGAGAAGAGACGTAGAAAGAAAGAACAGGACGGAGAGAATGTAATAAACGATAGTGAATGTCTAGTCTGGACTGCATCGGCCGATGCAACGTGCCCCGACTCGTGCAATAGCCTCAAGGCTAACGGAGAAATAGTGAATAACATTGAGAACAGTGAACGTGTCGCGTGTGGACCAACGACTACGACGGCGACGGCGACGGCGACGACGACGGCGACGACGACGACGACGACGAGTAGTCTCGGTAGAAAAGTGAAAAGGGATGGTGATCCGTTCAGTGCACAGTTGGACAGGGTGTTTGATCGCGAGGAAAGACGCGGCGAACCAACTACGAGAGATTCACCGAGCAGACAGAGTTCCTGGAGCAGTTACGATAGCGCGGTCGTTCTTGATAACAATTCGGTGCATAGCTCGTGGGCCACCCTACCTTCGAGAAACAGTTCCTGGGGATCATACGACATGAGACCCTCCGACCTTTTAGGATCCAGCGGTCTTTTTCCTTACGACAAAGAAGAAATACCTTGGCATCCTGGTACGGTCAAACGTACCAAACAAAAGCTCGAAGAAGGTGCCAGCACTGCCGCTGTTAAACGCGTTTGTACTCAAAATTCCGATACGGAGGACAAGGATAGATTGACGGCCGAGTCGGAAGAGGTTCCTGTTGAAGGTTACAATTCTCTTCTTCTTCATCACACATCTTCGCCTACACCACGAAGAAGGGATTCCTCGCCTACCCAAGAAACCTCTAATCTCAAGATAGAGACAGCGAGAAATTCACCGAGTCCGCTCGGTGGTATCGATATTTCACCGGTTTCGATACGACAAGTTGGAAGATTGTCTACGAGCGCCCCGGCCCCGTCATCCTTATCCTCCGACACGGATCTACCTTCCTCCCTGAGATCGTGCAGATCTGAAAGCGAAACGTCCAGTCCCTGCGTCGTTAATACCACCCAATGTCCCTCGGTGAAACACCATAAAATGGTCCTCGAGAATCTTAGCAACAAATCGATCTTTAGCAAACGATGTCTCTCCGTGGACGACTCGCCGGAATCCGAGTGTCCACGGAGTACTTCTGGCATCGTGAAGAATCTCAAGAAGGAGTTTGAAGCAAAATCAACGAAATTAGAAAAGAGCTTCGTCGAGGGTGCCTGTGATAATCACGAGGGCTCCTCGATGATAGCTCGACCGAAGAGGGACGTTAAAATTCGAAGTTTACCATCCTCTCCGGTAATACCTCACAATGAATCAAAGATCCAAGCCTCGTCTAGCGTCGGTGAAACCAAAGACAAGGAAGTTAAAGTTAACGATTCTAGCGTCCAAGACGCTACCGAAGATCTCTCGGTGAGGGTGTTGGTAGGTAAATACGAAGTGGCCAAACCATCGACGGACTCGAAACGATCGTCGGACGTACAGTTGCGCGGTAATAAGGACAAAGAATGGGGCGACTCGATGGAGGTCCATCCGCCGGCCAAGTCGAAGATCGCACCAGAGTTTGCTAGAAGATCGGCCCCTATCATGATCAATAATCATACGAACGCGCTTTTTGGCGAGACGACGACGATGACGACGGCGACAACAGCGACGACGACGACGACGACGACGACGACGACGACGACGACGACGGGTGAGATACCGGGTAGACCACCGGTTCCTTCACCTAGCATCGTGGTCGCTAGCGTCGTGGCCAAGGCAGCTAGCAAGAAACAACAGCAACACGGCAGAACTCATCCGCTTGCCAGGCTGCAGGTCAGGCCTAGGCACAATAGTCCAGTTTACAATACCATGTAAAATCAAAAAGGAAACGAAGAAATACTCTTTTGACGATGTATGAGCGTATTACGTCGATAAAACGACAGAACGTAATCGCGTTTGCCAACAAGTAGCGAGTCTTACTAGGTTGGCACTTTTAATTATATCCCCCAACCTCCGCCCCTTCCTCCTCCTCCTCCTCCTCCCATCCCCCTATGCGTCCCCGTCACTCACTCTCCCAATTGCCCGCCACGATCGAAACCGTGTGATCTCTTACATGCCAACGCTCGAGGTTGGTTGCTCCTCGAACGGATTTTAAATACGATACCGCGTGCGACGAGTGCGTTTAAATGATTATCGAATAGAGAGCCAGGATGTTCGCGTCTATTTCGAGGAAAAAGGATCTTTGTTCTTTTTTTCTTTCCTTTCCTTTCCTTTCAATCTTTTAATCACTGTTGTAACTTGCTGTAACAGGCAAACAACCAACGGTCTGTCGTTCCTTTTTCTTCTTTCGGAGCGCGTCATACATATCTTTGGCTCAATATATTAGTTAAATAGTGTGCGCGAGATGAAAGAGATGCGAATTTTAATGAAACGTAGACGACGTAGGTACACGATGGAAATGAAAAAGAGAAGAAAAGAAAGAGAGATATTCTACGAAAATTGTTATTCCTAATGTCACATCTCGTCGTAAAATTAGCGTTGTTGTATAGAGTAAATGGACGTGAAAAATCAAACGTTGCGTTATCGTGATGATAATACAAAATAATAATGTACATTGTACACGACGACGACGTTCGTGCTTGATGATGATAATGATGATGATGATGATAAAAGATGATGATGGTGATGATGATGATGATGATGATGATGATGATGATGATGATGATAATAATATTAATGATAAAATATTATGTGAACCGATTTATGTATGTATGTTCAAGGAACGCGTGAAGCATCGTCGTAGGCTTTTTTTTTTTTTTTGGTTTCGTGTAAAGAGGCGAGTGCTCAGTCAGGCTGTGAATGTAAGGTCTGGGCATCGCTCCTGAGAAGACGTAGCTTTTTCTTTTCAGCTTCGCTTTCAGTTTCTTCAGATACGTAATATTAATAATAATAATTATAATGATAATAATAAAGAAAAAAAAATTCATCGAGAGCGATGTTAAAACGTGAAAGAAATAGAGAGGGGGGAGAGAAAAGCAAAAGAAAGAGAGGATAGTTTAATCTATGACGTCGTTTTGGGGAGTGATAATTATTGAAACGTTTAAAAGAAAGGTTATATATGAAAAAGAAAGGCTATATGAGGAAACCTCGAATCGATTTTAATTATTTAAAAAAAAAAAAGAAAAAAAAAGATAAAATGGAACAGAGATAAAACTACACTGTTAGTAATTTATAGTGACTCTCATGTGATTAGAAAAAAAGAAAATTATGTCCTTTAAGTGGTGCGACGTAATGACACAAAGTTAGCAAGTGAGAGAGAGAGAGAGAGAGAGTGAGAGAGAGAGAGTGAGAGAGAGAGAGAGAGAGAGAGAGAGAGAGAGAGAGAGAGAGAGAGAAAAGTGAATCTTTAAAGGGCGACTCAGTAAAGAAGCGCGAGTGTGATTCGATGAAGGTACTGGGATCGGTGAGCACCCGATATATATATATATATGTATATGTGTATATAATTCGAATGTTCACTCTCCAGATATAGAAAAGAAAAAGAAAAAAAATAGATTCGTTATCACGCTCACGAGATGCATGTACCTTCATTTTTAATTGATCGTTTAATTATCCTACTATTTGTACTCTTACTACTATAAATCGTCGTTTTACTACTACGATTAATTCAGTTCGATCGATCGTATATCGCTTCATAATATCGCTGTTGTTACTTCCTTTTTTTGCCCCGTTTTTTTTTTATTCGTATCTTTCCGTTTTTTTTTCCTTCCTTTTTTTTATTACATTTATATCGTATTAACTCCTGCAAACCAAAAGTACAAGATTAGCTGTTAAAAAAAAAAAAAAAAAGAAAAAAAAGAAGAAAAAGAGAAAAGAAAAAAATAGAAAAGAGGGCTGAAGAACGTGACGCGCAGATTTTCATCGTCCTTTCGAAACATATCATCGAATCGTCGTTCATTTTCCCCGCCCCCGCCCCCGCTCCCGCCCCATCCCCCTCCCTCTACCCTTTAAAACGAGAGGAAAGTCACATCGTTCGAGATCAAGACGCGATTGAGTTTAGATTTTGAACGAATGAGGAAGAAGGAGAAGAGCAAGAAGATGCGATCACAGTTTCATCGCATATTGACGACCAATTTTATATACATACTCTTCGACGAACGATTTTGCAGGAGCGTAATGCCAATGTCCGTAATTTTACAAGCGCACTACGATTACCGTGTATAAATATATTTTATTACCGTACGATTTTTCAACCAAATAAACTCGTCGAGATCGTTTTAGGCCAATCGATGCGATAGGTAGAGCACAGAGAGCTGATCCAAGTAAGCTCCCAAATCCCTCCTCTCCCTCTGCCCCTCCTCCTCCCCTCCTACTTCAGCTAGAGAGGTTAATTACATAACTATCGTTCGGTTAATGAGATCGAATGAATGTCATCATTCGATCGAATAGAGAGAGGGGGGAGAGAGAAAGAGAGAGAGAGAGAGAGAGAGAGTCCTTTTTTGCGTCCTCTCTTTCGAGCCAATTCCAAGGCACGTCGAACGACGACGATTATTATTGTTTGTTCAATTTATATTTATAGAATAGCTTTTAGATCGAAAATTCGAATATAAGAAAGTCCGTAGCTTTTGGCGCGACGACATAAAAATGATTTAAGTACTCGTCGTTTGGCGTCTATCAAGAAACGTGCGCGTTCACGTAACGTGCGTTCCGCTCTCTCAGCGAGTTCGAGCAAATTAACCCGCGCCAGAAAGAAAGAAAGAAAGAAAGAAAGAAAAAAAAAAAAAAAAAAAAAAAAGAGATACACAAAAAGAAGAAAAAAAGAAAAGAATATCGGCGATCCGAAGCCGACCGAGAATTTCCTCGAGTATCAAGTAAGTTTGTATTTGTCGCAAATCGATGTGCCCCTTTTTAAACTAATTATCTCTCTTTCATCGTCCCTCATCGCTCACTCTTCTTCCCGCGGCTCCTTCATTCTCGACCCTTCGTACTTTCCCAAGGTAATCCCTCATTTTATTCCTCCTCGCTCCTACTACGTTCATTCGCTTAAGTGTGTGTGCGTTTAAACGAGAAACTGCGTATCATCCATGCTTTAACGTATGGAGAAATAATGTGGAAAAAAAGAAAACCGTGCGTTGTTCTGTGTAAATTTTGTACCATAGTTTGTATTAAATAAAATACATTGTTTATTGCTTGAGAAAATGAGGTCGCGGCGTTTGTTGTTCCTTCATCGAGAACGAACAAATGTTAATCCCTTTTCTCATAAAGTTGTCTCTTAAGTCAAGGGAGGGAAAAACGCGACGGCAATAGACGGGGTCAGATGGATTTTACTTGAACTTCGTAAATCGTCTTGCCAGAGCAGAAGGCAATTTTGGGCAAAAACATATCGGGTTGTTTCATCCTTTTAGCGCGTTTCGTGTCGACTGGTCCAAGAGCTATACCGTGAACACCTCCGAGCAAATTTCTCACCATCGCTAAGGTCTATCGAACGAAGCGAAGCGAAAGAAAACGAAAATGATCTTCTCTCTTTATGCAACGACGAAAACTTACCGAGTGTGAACGCAGATCGACGATTCTAAATAAGTTCGCATCCGTTCCGGCGCATGTAATAAAGATATTACTGAGATACTTTCCGCAATAGAGCATAGAAGATATGTTATCGGGCTCGAGACTCGTTATGAGTTTGCCACTTCCATAATCCCACAACTGAATGGGATCTTTTCTTTGCCAAGCGCACGTCAGGATCTGTACGCATTAATAACGTGGCAAAATAACGAGACTCTCTGACTAGAGAGAGAGAGAGAGAGAGAGAGAGAGAGAGAGAGAGACATGTCTAGATAGATGGACGAAGGAAAATAATGAAGTAAGTAAATAAATATCATTAGTACCTCCTTTCCGTTCTGACTTATGTCAATGCCATCTCCGCAGATGTGAACACCCGATATATAACGGAGAGCGTAAGGTTGCCGAGAGTCCCAAAACATAATGGTGTCGTCCCAGCCGCCGCTTATGATCTCGTGCACTGATTTTGGATTAAAACAGGCAGCGAATACGCGAGACCTGTGCCCATCCATCTTTTCCACGGTTTCACTGACAAAAAGAACTGAACCCTTTCCAAATGTTTTTTCTCTTTTATACGATTTATAAAGGATTAATCAGAATCAAAGGATATAATACCTAGCGTGGAACACTCTTTCCTGAGTCTTCGTTTCTTCGTCGTACAAACAGACGTTGGTGTCGTCACCGACCGTTACGAATTTCGGTAGATTAGGATGATAGGCCAGACCAAGAATTTGTCGGTTCTCTCTTATCGTGTAGAGGCATTGCGAACTTGGATAATGCCAAGATTTGACGCATCCATTTATGTCTGATAATTACATGCTCGTCAGATCGTCTTATATAATTAATAACGGATTCTAGAAAAAGAAATGTGCTAACAAGTAGCGATGAGAGTGTGAGCTATCGGATGTGTCTGTTGGACGGGCCTATGTTTGATAGCCGTTACTGATCCAGGATTTTGTATTATTTCGTTGTCACAAAGGGACCTGGCTTTCTCGCCGTTATGAGTTTTATGCAATTGTACGGTACCATCGGATAATCCTGCCGCCAAAAATTCAAATGTTTCCGTATAAGTTAGACAAAATATATCCAATGCAGTCTCTCTGAAAATTGAATTGTAACTTGGTATTTAAAAACATAAACATTTCGTAATGGAATAATGCAATGGCAAACCTACGTCCGATTAGAAACAATTATATTGCCATCCAAACGATAAGAATGATCCGATTGTTCAATATCAATCGACGAAGAATCCATATTGATTCGATAACAACGATAAATTGATCGTTAATTAATTTCATTCATAGTTTTATTGATTATCCAGTCATTTTCACACAATCCGTATATAGGAGAAATTTATTAATTACCTCGTCTATACTTTTTTCCTTTTTTGACTAACAAATACAAAACTTCCTCTCACTTTCTTCTATTATATTTCTTCATCGTGTCTCCCTTTCCTTCTCTTTAATCTATCGATCAACGTAGACAACTTTGCAAATTTGTATTATTACATTTGTTAACTTTTAACAACAATTTGTTAATTTACGTCGTTCCATGTACGTATGGAGTAGACCGAGTTCAATGGTTCAACTAAATCGAATAAAGATCTAAATGAAATAATTTCCTTTTTTATTTATTACTTTTTATAAATTATCGATATGGAGAATATGAACGACGAGAATTGTTTTATCAATTATCGATGAACGACAACGATTGCGTATCTGTAAAATTATGAATATCGATATGCGCCGTGTCGATAGTAAGGGACACCGAAAATTAGAGTAGTCGGTTTTTAGCGCGAAGAGTCCATTCGTTCATAGTCCTATTACGAAAAAGTCAAGCACAACAAATAAGATACTTAATTATTGGCATTATAATAATAAAATATCTCGAGGGTGCATTTAATAGATTGCCTCTGTGTGATTTAAATACGAATGCTTCTTTTAATGAAATCTTTGAATTAAATATAAGAACATAACCTAAGGTACGAAATAACTTTCGAAATAAATAATTTCTCATTTGTAGACATTTATAAATGTTTAACCACATGTCCAATACACTCGATATTAGATTTATCCCAATTTTGTACGACACATTGATTTTCCATTATATCGTTCCTTAACGAAGTATTGTTATTTTGCAGTTTCAACGATGGTGAGCCAAGAAAGTCAAATTGATTGTAACATAAATATATATTTTGTTATTCCAAACAAATATAAATCTGAAAGTGAATGTTCTATAAATATGTGGAATGCTTTTGATGTTCGTATCAAATTCTAAAATTGTTATTAAATAATTCCATAAGATAGGTGAATGAGTAAGAACTTACTTAATGTCATTATTTTAGAAATGCTGCGATTTTGATATTAAGCCTGTATGGATCACAGAAGAGGATTGTGGCAAATTGAAGCCCGATAAGACGGATATATTTGTATTGGAAGAATTTAAAGGCAGTTTTTTCCAACAGTTACAAAATTTCAAGTGTTCGTAAGTCGAATGTCATTTAATTTAATAACATTCATGCAATAAGATTATTACAAGTAAGATTATTATATTTGACAATTATATCTATCTTTATACATTAGCAGGATAGTTGGACCAAAATGTTTATTAACGTGTTTTTTAAATGGAGAACCCATTCCAGAAGGTGCAAGTCCAATTTATACGACAGCCATGAGAGGACTTTGCATATCAGTGTCCGGTTTGACACCAGAAATGAAAGTACTTTTATCATTGATATCTTATTATATTAGACTTATAAAATCTCTTACCATTAACTAATGCAGAATTATTTTTGCAGAATCACGTACAACAACTGGTAGAATACATGGGGGCTTTTTTTACGAAGCAATTACGTAATTGTGTGACACACTTGGTAACCAATTCTGTCATGTCTGCAAAATATGAAGTGAGTTCAATCAATATTGTCTTTACATATTGTCATGGCAAAAAATATAATTAAAATAAGCTCTATTAATTTCTTTTAGAGAGCTGTAGAATTGAAAATACCGATTGTTACTAAGGATTGGGTTGCTGCCATATGGGAGGAAAATTTAAATAATTTTATTAAGGCGGATGATCCAGTATTCGATAAATATAAGTGTCCTGTTTTTATGAATTTAATTGTTACATCAACAAACTTATCCAAACGGCAAAAGGAAGAAATCAAGAATTTGATAAATAATAATGGAGGGGTAATTCTATTTAATTTAACGCTATTTCATAATGCACGATGGTATTTCCTTAAAAATTAATACATTAATATTTCAGACATTCATGGGTCCATTGGATGGTTTAAAAGTTAAAATTGTCGTTGCACCAGAAAATAGTTCATTAACCGACAAGTTAAAATTTGCAATGCAGAATAACATAGCATGTTTAAAGCCAGAATGGGTGTATGAAAGCTTGAAACTTGGATACGCATTGCCATTCAATAATTATCTTATAAAGTCTACAAAAGCATGTTCAACGCCAGAAAAGTCAAAAGGTACGTACTGTTCGTTTCTTTATCTACGTCTACTTAAAAAAATAATGTGCTATTACACGCATAACAATTTTATTGTTCAATAATGTTTTGCGATTGTTTATTGTAGCGCATGAGATGGAGAGTTTAAACTTTTCGGCAATAAGTACTATTACCAGTGAATTACCACAAAATAATTATGTGGACGAAAGTGTGGCGTCAACAATTACAAATGCTTCTTGTGTGGACATTGCAGCGACTAAAACAGGTAATCGTAAAAGTTATCAATATCCAAACACTGCAAGCAGATGTCGTTATAATAATGCAATGTATTCTTATTAGGAGCACAGCTTGCAATTTTAGATCGATTAAATCTTAAAGAAGCAAAAATGGCTGGACCATTTTTAGATGGTTGCAATGTAAGTTAGTTAATTCATTAGTTTTTCCAACGGGATCATATCATGTTTTATCCAAATTGGATGGATTATTTTATGTGCAGATTTATCTTGCTGGATTTACAACGAATCAAAGGGATAAACTCAATAGAATATTAAATGTAGGTAGTGCAACACGTTTGAATGATATATCGGACGCTTTGACGCATATTATTATCGGAGATGAAAGTAAAGCATCTAACGAATTGAAATTAATCAAGTCAGCAGGATTGTGGTAATTATTTTCTTATCACTAATCTTACCCAATGTTCTAATTAGATTGTCGCACGTCGACAAAATCCAATTGCCAATTAAGAACAACATAGCTTTAGCTCGTTCAATAAACATGTTACAAGAATGTTCTACATTATTCTTAGCCCATATATGTTAAACGTTAATTGGATAGAGGAAAGTATGAAATTGAAAAGACCTGCACCGGAGGAACAATTTTTGTACGAGTCGAAAGGTTTTGATACAACAACGAAAACGAGTAACGAGCCTCCTCCTTCTCCTCTAAGTAAAAAGGTTATTTTTCTATTGGTAACATACGTGAGTTTATGTGTTAAAGCGAATTGTAAACTAAATTTATAAAGATAATTGAACATTTGTAGAATTTACAAATGCTGCAACCACCGAAACGACCACCGGTTCCGCGTTTCGATATTGATAAAGCATCCAAGGGAAAAAATGAAGAGAACATTTTAAATCAGTATCTCCAAAATATTGTTGGTAATATATAAAGAATTGCACGATAATCGCTTAAATAATAAGTATAAGATTTGTTATACATATATATATAAATGTGTGTGTGTGTGTGTGTGTGTGTAATCAAAAAATCACTTATTGAATGTAGTCGAGGATAAATCAGTTGAAGAATTTCTAAAACCTTATACTTCTGACGTGAATGAGAAGGGACAAGAAATATCCAAGGAGAATACTACTAAATTAAGTAATAATCGACGAGCACCAATGTCGGAAATACTTGAAAACAGAGAGTCGGGAAACAATAGCTCAGTACCATTTAGCCAAGAAGATCCAGAATGTACTGTAAAAATATTTACCGGTAATATTAATTGACCTAGAAGAAAGTGTAAAAGTGATATAAAACAGTTGAATAATATAATATACTCTTCCATCATAGGTTTCACATTCGTTATAACAGGCTTCGATGACGACGACATACACGATAGTATTACTGCCTTAGGCGGTGAAGTTGTTTCAAATGTTTATGCGGGGATCCCAGATTTTGCCATTGTGCCTACATGCGGAGCGTCATTGAGACACGCAGTTAATGAAATTGTCACTGATTTATTTGTCGTAAGTTTGAATGATAAAAGTGATAAATCATCGTCAACTAATAACTGCATATATATATATACATATATATATATATATATATATTCCTTGTCCCTGCAGGAAGATTGTAGAAATCAGGAACAAATAGTCGACATAGAATATTACCATAAACCATTTTCTATAAGTAAAGATATAAATCCTTTAACGGGTTGTATCGTTACTTTAAGCATGTATACAGGAGCAGAAAGAATATATCTTTCTAGATTGGCAGAAGAACTTGGAGCTATGTAAGATATCATTTCATGTCTTTACGTTACGAGCACTACTGTTTCCTTACGTTACGAATTACGTTTGTCCTTCAGATGCCAAGACATACTTGCACGTAAGACAAACAATGAAAAAAATACCTACGCTAGTACTCATTTAGTTTGTCCTACGCCCGAAGGAAATAAATACAAAGCAGCTGTTAAATGGAATTTGCCAGCTGTTACAGCTGAATGGTTGAAGGATTGCGGGACAAGAGTAAAACGCTTAGACGAAACGCCTTATCTCGTTGGCGAAACAACGGGTAAATAATGGACATGCTCATAATATTATGATAATATATTTATTGTAAACTTTGCTTATGATAGCCCCAGAAAGATCTCCGGAAGCAGCGAATGTGACTGGTACGAAAGAAAATTCTTTAACAAAGGAGGAAAATCGAGAAAAACCTGCAGCGTCTATTCCCAGACAGATTATTACTCCGAAACGACAATTATCCCAAGCCAAGGTAGTCAAATAATTCACAAATATTTCTTAATAAATAAATTGTCATAAAATATAATGGCATACATGTTGTTGATTGATTTACATGCAGAATCAAGAAACGAATTTCGATGGAACGCCAATGATAAATAAACGACTTGGTTTGGTTATGAACAGTACACCGCCTTTTCCCTTTCACGTATCCACGCCAGAAACACCGTACGGCCAAGTTATTAAGCCAAATCCTTCTCCAGATACGAGAAAGGCATGGATCAAATGGGTGAACGATTTTCCAGATTTGCGCGTAGAAGAACCCCCTTTAAAAAGAAGAGCTCCTAGCACAGTACGTACCGTAACATTCATTTAATTTCTTTTCTCCTTCGTCAATGTTTATGAATAAAATGTTATTAGCCATTGTCTGACTTGAAAAAACAATTATGGGAACAATTGAAAATGCAAGGACAAAGAACAAAGGTGATTACACGCTACTAAATATCCACGATCTATACGTTTATCAAAATATCGTGTATATTTGTAGGAGGAAGAAAATATGTCGACGTTATCAACGTTTGAGAAGATCAATAACGATTTACCGGAAGAAGATAAATCTGTGGAACAGAACAAAGATACAACTCCTAAAAATGCCTCGATCAATAGAAAATTAAATTTCTCTCAACAGAGTATTAGTCCGAATGTACAAATAAATCTGTAAGTTATCGTAGGTTCTCGAAATTTTTCAAACGTTAAAAATATTCATATATCAATGTCGCAATATATCATATATACAGGCAAATAGCTCAGTTGGAACAAGCACTTAAACGGACCTCAAGTGCCGAAGGCAGATCGTTACCCGACGAAAACGGGAAACCATATGAAAATACAGAACCAATGGATAATATGCGTAAATGTACGTAAATATTTGAATTGATGGTAGGAATTAATATAAGCTATGTGAAATGATCTTTACAGATATTGCTAAAGATTCACAGCCGGACACTGTGGGATGGGAAGATCCTGACCATCGTACGCTGATCAGACCTGTAAGAAGTTATTTGCCATAGGTTGATCGATTTTTCATATATCCTTTGTGTTTACATTGAAATTTCTTCTTTTTTTTTTTTTTCTTTTTCTTTTTTTTTTCTCTCGACATAGTCCACGATATATGATGAATCGAACGAGAATGAAGACACTCGAAATAATGATTATACGAATCGAGACATTACATTGGAAGATAGAGACGATCGGAGCCAGCCTTTGATCAAACGAAAATTCATGCTTTCTGGAATACGGGTTTGCATAAAAGAAGAGTTATTTAAGGGCGGGGAACAAAAAAAAAAAAAAAAAAAAAAAAAAAAAAATGCACATCACGTCGTCGTAACATTTGATTTCCGTAACAGGACAGAGCAACGTACGAAGAAGTAATACGAAATCTTGGTGGAGATGTAGTTAACGATGGCAGTTTTGATCCGAGCGCAACGCATTTAATGTGTTTAAGACCATCGAGAAATGAAAAAATGCTCGGCAGTATAGCCGCAGGAAAATGGGTCTTACATTGCATGTATTTACGAGATTCCGAAGCTAATGGGAATTTCCTTGACGTTGGTATCAGTTTATTTGAAAGATGCGTACGATATATTTAAGACGATCTGTCACATTTCGTATAAAAATTGTAGGAAGAAAAATATGAATGGGGCAATCCAAAAAGTAAAGGAATTATACCGGATCCTACAGGAGAGATCGAAAATGCGATAGCAGCTGCAGCTCATAGATGGAGAATAAAATTATTGAAAGAACCGTATGGTCCCTTCTATGACATGGTAGCCTTGTTATTAGCTTCGGAAGAAAAGTATGATCAATTTAAAAGGCTCATCGAGGCAGGAGGTGGTACGGTAGTACAAGCACGGTCTGTATTTATTACGTTGAAAGAGAAATAAGTATGTTAACGAGAATAACGTTATCGTGATATTCTTTTCTTACTTCTTTTTTCTTCTTTTTTTTTTTTTTTTGTTGTCCTCCACCGCAGACCACCGTACGACGTAAATCCGTCAGGAAAAAAAATAACGCACTGTTTCGTGAATGTAAAGCAAGTCCAACAACCCATCGATTGGGCCAGATTAGCGAGTAAAGGGATTCTGTGCTTTTTGCCGCAATACTTGAGCGATCTTCTTACCGCGGAACCAGCATTGAATCCTAGAGATTGCGTGCTACCTGAATTCAAGAAATATCTTTCTCTTTTACCGAAGTAACAAAATCAATGCGCATAAGTGAATACGAATGCAAGGAGGTAACGATTAATAATGCTTGATCGCAAGCTTCTTTTATACAATATATATGTATATTTATTTATGAAGTTAAAAAATTGTATATATATATATATAGTATAATAATCAATTTTCTTTTACATTACTACGTTTTCATTTAGACGATCATTGTAATCGTTATAATACATATTTTACACTTTTAATCATCCACGGTTATTTTCTTTAAATGCAGCATAAAGTTGTTACAAGGCGTCATAAACATATTAGTAGGATCTGGTTGATATTTTCCCTTTGGATCCAATGAAACTTCATAGTTATTAAGTATCGTTATGATAGCAACTGCAGTTTGTAATAGACCGACCCGCATGGCTGTAATTGTGAAACGAAACGAAGAGAAATAATTATTATACCAGATCGTTTCAGCGCGCAAACGTATGGTCGACATACCGATGCAGATCCTCGGTCCATCACCGAAGGGCATGTAAGTATATGGAGGAATATCGGCCTTTCTTTCGTCGCTGAATCTATCAGGATCGAAACGCAATGGATCTGGGAAGTTCTTTGGATCCAAATGCATGCCAGTTAGTACCGCATAAACGGGCGTTCCTTTTTCTAAAACTACATCTGTTCCGGGAATCTACGTAAAATAAATAGAAATGTACATGCGTACACGCGTGTGTGTGTGTGTATATATATATATATATATATATACATATGAGTGGATAAAAATTGTTAACGTTCTTTAACGTCTCGCTACTAATTACCACGTAATCTCGTGTAGCAACCCTATCTATGATGGGCGCCGGCGGATATAATCTGAGAGTTTCCGATATCACCTGATCCAGATATTTCATCTTTTGCACAGCTTCATAAGTGAATCCTTTTGAGTTTAATACTTCATGAATTTCTTGTCTCAATCTATCTTGTAATTGTGGTTGTTTGGCGAGTTCAGCAAGGGCAAAGCATATAGTAGTCGTGGTGCTCTCTCGGCCAGCGATAAAAAATATTAGCGATTGACCTAGTAATACGTCCCCTTCGAATTCTAAATAACAATGTGCGCATATAAACGTAGATCTATGAATTTGATTGGAATCGTTTAAAAAGGTATTGCTGATTTTTGCATCTTACTGAAGTAATCGTTCTGTTTCTCATTTTTTAATTCTATGAGATAATCAATAAGATCCCCTCTCTTCGTTCCAGAGTTTTCTCGTTCGTTGAGCGTATCCCAGAAAAGTTTACTGAAATACTCTCTAGCTTCTCCCATCATCTTAAACTCAATTTTATCGGTTAGCTCGGGAAAAAAGAAAGCTAGCCACATCGTGAACATCGATCTAAAGGTTGGCTTGAAGGGCAATCTACCTGTGTTTGAATATAGAAATAATACCGATTACTATGCCCGTATGATCGTTCGATCTGACCGTTTCGGTAATAAATAAACTTGCTAACTCTGCTGATAGAATTCAGATACTGATCCATCGAACGAATTCGTTCGAACACCGAAAGCCACGGTAGATATAACGTCGGTACTGTATTTCATGAAGACGTCCTTGGCATCGATCGTGACAATCGATCTTTTATCGGATTGTCCATGAAGAAAATCTTTCATCGCTTCGGAGGTCTCGAGCATTAAATAGAAAAGCTTCTTTATCTTTCCACTGGTAAATATTGGCGACATTTTTACCCTGTAATATAATTAACGATGTCATCGTCTATCCATTTCGCCGTACATTAGTTCCATGAATTTTCATGCTTATTACCTAAGATGCTTCCACGCAGGATTATCTACGGAAAAAAGATTTATCGTAGCCAAATCCTTGGACGATTTTATCGAGAAATATCGATTGCAGAATACATCGAAATCTTTGATTAGCATGGACTTAACGAGTTCTTTGTCTCGGATCAATAAGAAAGGTTTATGCAAGATATATATTCCGATAAATTTGTCCTCATCATTTGCTTGGAGGTAAAGATCACCGAGTACCATGCTGACAGATTTGCGCATGAGAAAAGTATCCTTAAAATGTCGTAACAATGAATATATTGGCACAGAAGGTACTCCTCGTCTCTTCCAATAAGAATAGCGGTAATTCATCCAAAGATAAAGTAAAAAGGTAAGAGTAAGAATGAAAAGGAGTCCATTGTTAATGTAATCTGGTCCTACAAATGTTGTTTTGCACATGATTAATTGGCTTTTACCTTGGACGTCGAATTATACGCGTGCACAAAATATACAATAGAAATAAAACTATGCATGTATGTACCAAATCTAATGGCCATTGTATAAGAGAAGATGATTTATCTTATTAATTAATCAGATATGTTGTCACACTTATTGAACGATAATTAATTTGTTACACTTTTAAATCAAATTATTACTTGATGAAAGAAATATGTTTCATAAACGGACGTGGAACTTGCAAATGAATCAGAAAATGGACTGATGCGAAGAGCACAACATCATTAATAATAATAGTAATTAAATGGCTACCGCGTCGTAAATAATTATCTTATCGTCTAAGAGATAAGATAAAATAAAATAAGATTACTCGAAATAAAAAAGTTAGCAATGATAAAGTCTTTCCGTGGCATCATTTAATACTAATTTTTTATTTTTTATCGAGGAATTAAATGATAATGAAAATTTGCCAAAAGAAAAGAAAAAACAATGAATCTTCAGTCAATCGATTTCACTTAGATTCATTTATCAGTGTATAAATTTACATAAATAGTCATTATCGTATTTTTCTTTTACTAATGATTTTAGATATTATCACTTTTTAAGCCCCCTGTAGAAAGGCATCGCACTTTTGAAGATGTATGAAGGTGTTGCATATCGCAGGCGCTCAAAATAATCTTTACCGACTGATGACTTAGCGAGCAACAAGTCGGCGGAAGTATGGAATGATATCTATTTTCAGGCGCAAAATTAATAATTATAATGTAAGGAAAGACATTTGACGATTTCGACGTAACGTATGAGGATTTGAAGAGAATTTGAAGACATTCGAATTGCCTTTTCTTTTCATATATTAATTTTTTCATAAAGGAAACTAAAGGCTAACTTTGTGTATATATATATATATACATATATATGTATACATATATGTATGTATATGTCTTTTATTTAAATTGTATAAAATATTACTAGTATCTAGATTAAACAGAATAAATATTATACCGTAAATGATTATATCGCAGTTGGAAAATACCATAAGACATATTTACATTTCTTAAATATTAGTTGCTTCAAATTTATCTGGAGATGAATCTGAAAAAATCTTTATCAAGTTTCTCTTATTTTTACGGTCAATACCATTGTAATCAATATTACGTCTGATTGGTAATATAAGATCGCTATAATTTAATTAATTCAAATAAATCAGACAAACTCGAGTGGAATCGGTAGAAGCGATAAATTCTGATTAAAAAAAAAAAAAAAAAAAAAAAAAAAAAAAAAAAAAAAAAAAAAGAAGATACTTAACATCGAATCGATGTAATTGACATGATGTTACTTGACGAAATATCATAAAAGCGTTATACAAATATATAGCATGTGTATATATATATATATATATCTATGTAAAACACATAGCGCCTATGAAAATCGATCAACTTGGTCAAAATGAGAAGTAATGCGAGACTTAAATTAGAAATTCTGGATGAATGTAGTCTAGGTCGCCTCTCATCATGTTATCTTTTTAAAGTGAAGGTTTATTCCATTTGCTGCAGCTGTAAACGTCGAACGTGGATCCAAAATGGTTTTATCTTTCCCTTCCTGCCAAATCGTATATTCCCGTAGAAGAAAGGCAAGTACCACCTTCGCGTGAAGCTGACCAATTTTCATTCCTAGAATAAATGAAAATGATCGATCTCATTCATTTTTTAATATGATCTTAATATTCTCTTACGTACCTACACACATCCTCGGACCTATCCCAAAAGGTATATACGCATCGGAAATAATATTATTTTCGGCAAATCTATCTGGATTATAGACTTCTGGATCGGTGAAATATTTCGGATCGTTTTGAAGCCCGTAAAGAGATATATAAATTGGAGTACCTTTTTCGATGATTATATCAGTGCCCGGTATCTAAACGGATATGATAAATGCATTAAATATTTTTGTAGTAACGAAGTAATTCTCTATAATAAATAACTTCATTATCTTATTCTCGATAACACGATGGTCATAAGAAAGTATAATACTTGAGAATTTTCTATCTAATCTTTATGATTTTGGTTTCGACCTTTTTCCTTATGTATTAAAAACTTAAACAAAATTCCAATTGTTATCTAATTAAAATTTGTCACCTATATAAATGATTGATCCAAGTTAAAATATCGTTAAAAATTATTCAGGGACATCAATCAAGTTTAATGATTCCTTGGGTCTACTTTTTTTTTAACTTCGTCGAGAAAATAATACGATTCGAGTTTATGTTTATCGCAATTTTTTATGAAAACATTACAAAAATTTATCTTTGTATGGCCATATAATTTATTTAATTGCAATTGTAAAGATTTTTTAACGGGGCACACCTGATAATTTTGACGAGTGTACCGATCGATCGTAGATACAGGCGGATGCAATCTCAAGCCTTCGGCTATAGCCTGATCGAGGTATTTCATCTCGTTGAAAGCTTCATAGGTCCAGCCATACATGTCGATGGCCTTATTAACATCTTTCCTGGCACGTTCCTGGCATTCCATATTATTTGCAAGCTCCATAAGCGTAAACGACATACACGCAGAGCTCGACTCGAATCCAGAAAAGAAGGTGCCCGATTGATAGAAAAGATTTTCACCCTCGAACTCTGAAGGATAATGATTTCATGGATTATTTTCTCTTGGGATCATATTTCCCAAGGGCAATCCAGGAATGGGAGATTTATAAAATCAGACTCACTGTAATCCGGATTCTGTTTTCCATTTTTCAATTTGAGCAACGAATCGATGAAATCCCCTCTTTTTACGCCTGTCTTCTCACGATCGTCCATAGCACTCCAAAAGATCTTTTTTATAAATGTGGAATTGAAAAGTATCTTCGTGCCGATTATCTCGACCAATTCGGGCATGAAGAAAACCGTAACGAGGGCGACCATTCTTTTGAATCCATGGAAGAATTCCGAGACTGCGGGCAAACAGCATGATCAATTATCGAACATAAGTTATAAATAATGAAAGTTTATTTGCAAATTTACCAGCGGCATAAAATTCAACGTTGGGATAGTTGAAGGAATCCATTTTGGTACCAAGTGCGACAGAAGCGATCAAGTCCGTGGTATACTTGTAACTAAGTTCCTGAGCATCGACCAATTTGATATTATTTTCATCCATAGGTTGGCTCTTTAAATATTCCATCATTGGATTGCCAATTTCCATCATAAGCGGGAACATTCGCTTTAATTTTTCACGCGTCAAAGTCGGCGTAATTTTCGACCTGAGATACTTCCAAGTTGGATTCTTCATGCCAAAGAGATTCTTCATTCCGATACTGTCCTTTTGATTCGAGCCGGCAAAGTGTCGATCAGAGAAATTGTTAAAATCTCTTATCATGATTTGCTTGATAATAACAGGATCACGTAGGAGCAAGCAGGGCTTGTGGAAGATGTAGAAACCGACGTATGGCGCATCCTGTTTGGCTTCTTTGTAAATTTGTCCTAAATGCCATCCTGGAGCTGAACGAAAGAGTACGGCGTCTTTAAAGTTACCGAATATTAAGTCGGCCGGCAACGTTCCGACGCCTCGTCTTTTCCAATAATTCAATTTGTATCTGAAGAAAAGAGGAAAACGAAATATTTAATTGACTTATTTCTACTTGTACATTTTTTTCTTTTTCTCAA
Source organism: Vespa velutina (assembly GCF_912470025.1). Classification (NCBI taxonomy): domain Eukaryota; kingdom Metazoa; phylum Arthropoda; class Insecta; order Hymenoptera; family Vespidae; genus Vespa; species Vespa velutina. The sequence goes on along the minus strand of NC_062200.1, from coordinate 382,996 downwards.
ATACAAATTTTTACGATACTAACTTCGCGTAGATTATAAAAAAGAAAGTCACAATGGCAACGAGTGCCAATGTAACAACGATACCCCCCAATGTGATCATCTCTGTCAGAAGGATAACAGCGAACTATTGGAACTCTTCTAAACTTACCCTCTTTTATATGATCTGACTTTCCGGTACGATCCGGATAGTCTTGATGGACGAATCATCGTCGACTTTTCTGCTAATTTAAAATTAAGATATTTTAAAGGAGGGGGAGAAACTTAATCACGAGATCAATTAATATTAACATTGATATCAACATTGACATCAGATAAATGCATCGGTGTGTATATCAAGTACTTTTATCGATGATGTACGTAATATACGTAAATACTTGCCTTTCTTTTTTTCAAATAGATTTTTATCGATTGATAAATGTGTTATTTAATTGTAGATCTAAATGTAAAAAAACTCAAGCGTTTCGGTAAACTGCGTTTAACCAAATTCTTGGATTTA